>NW_026921549.1:0-188635 GCF_032062105.1 Saccostrea cuccullata | reverse complement strand
TGTACTTACTTTCATTTCCTCGTTAAATTAATAATAAAGTATTATTGTTCATGTCTGTCCTGATCACCGTATTATTTATGGAGGAATTGTTTTGTTTTAGGTGCATAATGATATAAACTTATTTGCAGCAAAGTATCAAGTAAAATCCACATCGTTATTTACCGTCCTTTTTTGCAAAAGTTCCACATCTGGCATCTCTGTCTTTGATAATATACACTTTTAATGAGAATAAGGAGCACTTACAGCTGCAATTACATCTGCTAGCACAGTTGACACCTTGATGATTACCTGTTATCAGTGGCAATAAACAGATTAGCTAACGATAACACTGCAATGAGACTGCATGACCTCCATTTTTGTGTTGACATGTCGGTATTTTACAAATCGAAGTAGGTAAAAAATCCGGATTTTTTCGAAATCGGTAGAGACAGCAATTTAAAAAAAATATTGGGAGACATGTGATGGGGAGGGTTCAGAATCGGTAGACTCTTGATAAATTCGAAGTTGACAGCTCACATTCTTCTACCATTCTGCACATGTGTATTTTTACGTGTCTGACTGATTTGTTTTATAAAACACAGGTTTGACACGAGTGGATTGAAAAATTCCGAATTTTTTTTTTTTTTGGAAATGCAAATTTTTAGAGTCGGCGGATCCGTAAAACTAAAAATCAAATTATGGTCGCCTTAGATTCACACTGTCAGTTCTCAAAAACGTATCAATATTTTTCCGTAAATCTGTCATAAATTGATCTGTACAGTCAGTTTTTGTTTTAGTAATCTTAAGAAATTATCAGCACAGTATTTTTCAAAACTTATTAAAATAAATTTGGGAAGGGGAGGGGTAAAACACTTTCCACACATCAGGTGAGATTGTTAAATACTGCTTTACAGTGTAAGATTACTATTTACATGTAAATAATTATCGAAATTTCAAAACAACACGGCCATTTTATGGTCCTACCAGTAGAACATTGGTAGAAGTAATACATTAAATGCATTTGTAAATATATAATTGGTACATTTCTTTATATCGCATTTTTTGACATGTCCTATAATTACCGAAACAGCGTTATATATTTTGAAAAAAAATAAAAACTTTCTATAGAGATTTGAGAATCTATATGAACACTATCGATTGAGGTTTGTGGTACTGTTAGAGTATATTGTATATTTTTTTTAAGAAGCAGCAAAAGTGCGGTATATACCTTTTTGCTTTTTGGTTTTTTTTAAGTTGTTAAGATGTTTTAGTTTTGTTCATTCTTTGTGTAGCATTATTGCTCGTTAATGAAGTCAATACACAGTGCACTTGGCAGATATGATATGTTCTATGGAATGTTCACTTCCTATGTTTACTTCTTTGGGGTACCAGATTCCAATTCTGAGGTATTGTCTTTGTCCAAAACAACATGTAGCATTTTAATTTCATTAATCCACAGCCAAGTTGACATAAAATACCATGTCAGTAATTTTTTGATTTTAATGATGACTTTTTTTATTTTCCGATCACGACAAGGAGAACACAGTGGGTGTGACCGGTCGACAGGGGATGCCTACTCCCTATGGCACCTCATCTTCGATGTCTGAGGTCCGCGTTTGCTAAGCTCTAAAATTTGTATTGTTTAATGGACTTTTGAGTGAGAATACTGTTTGTCTTTCACATATGAATAATATTTTAATGTTTTCCGGGAATCTGTTTTTGCATGTTAATTTACCTTTTCTATTTAAAATGAAATATTCTTTTTGTTTTTCAAATACCCGGTATTTAAAAACGTTGTTCATTGCATTTGAAAGAAAATGGAAGAAATGTACTATTGAACTTAATTTTGACGTTTACATATGAATTCCTGTTAACTACTTTTAGTCAAATTAAACCGACATGACAAAAATTATCAAACTCACTGGTAATTGGTCTCTTCTCATGCTTGTTACATGTGGATATCTTCACTGTACAGATGAATAAGCGAACACAGCGATTTCATTATGCATTTATTAACTGAATTCGAGGGCAACATGGTTTAGTTTTACTTAAGGACTAAACTGTTTGTCTGACACCGTTAGATTAAAGGAACAGTTTCGTTCTAAAGGTGGATAAATAACATTTTGTCTGAGAATACAGTAAATAAAGTCTTTGTTAAATTTTATTACTTTTCTATTGAAATGTCTTTTACTGGTAAGGCCGTAGCTAAACCCGCCTATAGTGTGACGTAAAATCGTCATGGCAGTCCGATACCTTGATGTCTGTGATTCAATATCTGTTCTGGACCACTCAGAAAAAATGGTAATGCACAAATCTTTAAAAGCAAGGATTTATATTCAGAAGATTCTATTCTTAAACTCAAAAAGCCCTTTACACTTTGGTTCTTGGTCAAGAGTAAAAGGAAACGCTAGTTACCCTCAATCCCATTCGGTAGATGTGTAATGTTAAAACAAGTAAGCAGCCTTTTAAATTTTCCCTCTAGCGTGTGTATATCAGCTTTCAGCTTATAAAACTCTATATAAAAACGCATCTCTTCTGGGTTTTACTTTAAGAGGAATGGAAACAGAGAGGAAATTGAGTTACATTTGGGAATATATCCATCTGAGCTGATAAAATAAGACTGAGGCTGTTTAATGGATTTCTAATGCAAAACACCTTAGTCCGTTTTGTTTTAACGAATCATTCAATCTGCATTGATTAAACTACAAAACGAGATAACTCATCTAAATTCAAAGACATATATCTATAAACATTTCTAAAATTAACTTGAAATATTAGGGTAAAATATCATTAACTCTAATCCACTATTTACATCAAAAGGTCCTGCTGAAGTCATTAAAAACAAAATTAAGAATGATAAGGGGGTGAAAAAGTTAAGAAAGGAGTAAATTTCATCCTTAATCGTAAAATAAAGCATGGACCCCATAATTAATATTTGTAATATAAAATTCTTTCTTGCATACCTCTAGGATTAATAAAGAATTCATAATGTTAAGAACAATTTCTTATGACTTTTAAGTGCAGCATATGCATAATACTTGTGAGAATATTAAGTATTAAGACCGGGGCACAATAAGTATAAGTAAAACTTACACACAGGAAAGAGCCACAGTCCCCAAGATAGACATGGGATATTTGCGCGTTACACAATTTTCAATGCATTGCTTACGCCACATTTGATGAAGTTAACGGAGCGTGTGGAAACTTATGCATTACATATCTCGTTACGTACCTCAAAGGTATGACTAACTAATGATTGATAAATGGCATGTGCTGTTTAGTATTCAATATGCAAATATTTTCATGTTTTTTCCTTATATATATAACAACATTATTCAATGAGGTGGTCCCTAAAATCAAAAGTATTAATTTTTTTCTTTGCATGTTAGAATTGGAATCCAATCTTAACAATACTGAATTCTTCGATAAAGGAAAAATTATCTTTTTCTTCTGCCACAAAATATACTTCCTCATTCAATGTTCTTGGTATGGACTTTAATTATGGGATATTAATTGAATATACTTCAATCAACATTATAGAAACCAAAGAACAAGATTCACTTTTACCTTTTTTGGCCCTTGTGCATTTCTGAAAAACTGAAATTGCTTAGTTTTAGGTAACAGTGCATTGAATATCACTCAGATCTTTGGTTATTGTGAATCTATCAAAAATGACGTGATTTTCTGGCTAGTCAATGCATTATAACGTCACGAAATGCGTCAATTTCCTCATGTTCTGAAAAAGTCTACAAAAACGACCAATTTTAAAAGCTATTTTCGACATTTAATATAGAGTGCAAACTCTGATCTAAAATATGCAACTAGTAAATGAGCTGTTTCTCTGAGGATTAAAAGACATGTTTTATTTCTTAGATCAGAGAGTGCCCTCATATTATTTTTCTTCATTGAAAGTAATCAATTATACCTATTTACCTTAAAATTCAAAAACATTGCAATTTGAAAAATCCAGTTCTCCAAGACCTGGACTTTAGGAGAAAAATTTTAATAGGAAATGAAAGCACTAAGTCTCTAGTTTATTTTAATGCTTAAAATAGAACATTGTGTTAATCAGTCAATTTGTATATCTACAGGGCCATTTTATGCATAACATGAATCAAGCTAAGAACTAAAACATATTGTAGATTTTTTTTAAATAGAGGTCAAGACAAAACTCTGCTGAAAAGCTGAGGAGCGAACCTCGTTAAATTGAAATTCAATCCTCAAGGATATGAAGAAGGTTTAAGAAATTGTATGACATATCAGATAACTTTAGATCACCCATCATCAGTTTTTCAAAGTAAAAACCCGCTTTCATCTATATGATATCCATATCTTCCGACATACTGTAAAATCATATATTTTCGTGGGGTCAAATTTTCGAGGTTTGAGGAAAAAAATATCGGTTTGTGGGGATTTGAATTCGTGGTTGGAAAATGTTTAGTAGTAAATGCATATAAAATTTTACATTTCGAGGTGGTCATGAATTCATGGGTCTCTCCATTCCTCGAAAACAACGAAAATTAACCCCCCACGAAAATGAGTGAGTTCACAGTATTTGTTATTTAAGAGCTGGGTTCACTCAATAATGGAGGATGTGATCGGTCAGCAGGGATGCTTACTCCTCCTTGGTACTTCATCCGACCACTAGAAGTCCGGAGATGCTTTTCTTTATGTCCCCCATCACATATTTGTATAGTTTGTACATTTTTCAAGATTGATCACCGTTCATAACATACCTTTGTGACACGATAGCGGTGTTTTTCTTTGAAGTTTACTGTTCTGTATTAGCGATACAGAACGGGACTGTGGTGGGCGGAGCTACTTTCCGTTCTGTATTAGCCCTGTACATTTTCCATTTATTCTGTATCTAAGATACAGCACGGTCTAAAAATAAATCTGATTCAATTTAGCAAAAGCACGTACAAACAGTAAATGCTTGATGTTTTCCATTATAATTTTTGGAGAAATACCCGGTATTTTCCTGACAATGTAAAATGTCAAAATTTCTCAATCACTTTTTAAAAACTTATTCCACACAGAATCTACATGTAATTTCGATCCAAACCGGAAAATTCGCAATAACTGAAAACATCCACTCTCCTCGCGGAAAATTCGCAATAACGGAAAACATCCACTCTCCTCGTGCAAAATCATTAAGTCCATTTTTTTGCGTTTTTATTTTTTAAAATCCTTCTCGCTGACGACAGCCACACTCTCTTTCTCTTCGTTTTTAATGTCGCAATTCAAAATGAAAATAAAAATCCGTGACATCAAAGTCCATCGAAGAATTTTCTGTAAATCCTGTTTTTGTAAATCTAGTTAAACCGGGATTTTAAGACCCCTGAAATAAATTATGATAAATCTCCATCTACAATAGAGTACAACAATGACGGTTAAATCCTCCAATTTATCCATTAAGACTGACTATCACTCGATTTCGTCTACCCCGTTAAATTGTCAAAACTAATCTGACCGAATTTTACGATTTCCGTTGAAATATATATACTGCGGATGCGTACTCCCCATCGGGGACTCGTCTACAGAACTCTGGCGGAAGTTTGATGCTGCAAAGTTATAAAATGGGCGGAGCTATTTTTGATTGATCGTGTCACAAATCATTTAGAGAACTCGTCAGGTTCTGTATCGTAGATACAAATTTGGGGGTGGAGACTCGTGCTACCGCACTCGTCTACACCCCCAAATTTGTATCTACGATACAGAACCCGTCTCGTTCTCTAAATAATACTTAGAAATTTTTGTACACAGTTTTAACCATTGATGGAAGAAATAATTCTCTAACTTGATACAAGTTTATTGATATAGAATAATTAAATAGAGACTGTTGTATTTTTCTTTTTTACATCAACAGCCATATGAATTGAATAGCACAAATCATATGGAGAAGATAATTTGATGAATTTTCCCAAAAAAATTCTTAATTTCAATTTTTTAAAATTATAAACAAACATTAATAATAAATTGTTAAAATTCAACAATCTGAAAGATGTTCATCGCCAAACTTTTTCACATTACAGGCACGTAGCATCGTTTTTGAAAGTGGGGGGGCCAACCTGAGAAAATTTTTTTTTTACTTACCTGAAAAAGTTGACAAGCAAAAAAAAAAAAAAAAAAAAAAAAAAAAAAAGGGGCAAATTTAAAGTTGCCCAAACTCGAAAATCCTATTTCGTGGGGGGGGGGGGGGGGGGGGGGGGGGGGGGGGTGGTGGGGGGGGGGGGGGGTGGTGCCAACTTACTTCTATCACTTCCAATTTTTTCCTTACACTCCTTGCTATCACTATACTATGGTTATAAGTGGGGGGGGCCAACCATCCTATCAATGAACATTTACTATAGTAAAGGTAATGTTGGGGAAAAAAGTGGGCCCCTGGCCCCCCCGGATACTACGTCCCTGCATTATCTTCATACCTAGTAAGTTTATACTTTTGCACAATTTTGCCGACATTTTGAGTATTCTTCCTCACAGGCTTGACAATACAACCGTCGGAGTAGGACTAAATCTGATTCACCCAAACTGTTGCAGGTTCCTTTGCAATAATGGTAGGAATCCCAACATGTACAAAAACAATTGTTTCCATCAAGTGATACTCCACAGCCATCGGAAAGAGATATCAACATAATTACTAATGCAAAGCGAAGGTACATTGTAAAATCCTGAAATAGTATAAAAGTTCATTTAAATTTTCCTTAATCTTTACTTATGATTCTTAATTGTATGAATAAATTGCTTTGTTTTTAGAGTGAATTCCTAAAAGTTTAATATTCTAAGTACAAAATCAAGCATATTAAAAAAAATCCGTATAGACATGTTTTTTTAAAGAAAAACATTATTGTGCTACATATTTACACATTAGTCATCCTTAACATATCATTATGATAGAAAAAGATACCACGATTAAAAAAACCTATCCAGAAGAGGCAATGTTTCATATATACTCAACAAAAAAAGAAATGCATAATTTTGACTCATCGAAGGTATTTTGAAAAAGTATATGGAACAACTATTTTTTTTATCATTAAATACCTGTGACCTATTTAAAGTGCACCACAGGCTTTTAAACCCCAATTGTTGAATTATTTCCCTTGATTAATAATGTTAATGAAAATATTGTTTTGCATGATTTCTTGTAAATCGTGGGTTTATTTTCAATGAAATTTTGGCTTTAAAGAAACAGTAATCACTCCTATTAAACCCATATTTTTGCTTTGATTGCAATGTTGATGCTGCAATGCCACGCCTAAACAAAGATGAACGCAATAAGGCTCTAACAATGATTCTAACCGGAACTACGCAACTGCATCATTTGGCGCACATCAATCGGCTTTGCAGCAGTTAAACGCACGTCTCCACCAGCTAGGAACACAGATGACAGACCTAGAACTCGCCGTTCGCGTGTTACTACAACCAGAAAGGACCGTAAGATCCTCCATCAACATCTGCGCAATCGACTCGGAACTGCTTTACAAACTGCTGAAATCAGCATGAAATACACAAATTGTTCGCAAAAGACTGAGAGGAGCTCGTATTCGTGCACGACGTCCGTACATTGGAAATCCACTAGCGCTGAGAGGTCGCAATTGACATATGGATTGGTGAGGACGTATGCCTCTAGAATTTAAAGGCGACGACAATGACATCAACTTAACTTGTCAATTTGAAACATAGGACTTGTTTGATTTTTATCACAACACACTCTAAAATCACTTTTAAAAATTAAGGTTTAAACTGAAAACTTAGATTATCATGTTTAATCTGAATATGCGTTTCTTTTTTGTTTAGTATACATATACATGTAATGAATTCTATGGAGAAATATACAAACAGCAAGAGTGTAAATTAAAGTTAATTAAACGTAATTAAAGTAAATGTTACCTGTTTAAACTCTTGTTTTAAGGCAATAAATGGAATCAAATTGGGACATTGGTGTTATGCTTATTTTATTTAGTTTCGTCTACGTAATTTTCCCGATTTTTCTTTCGGGGTTAATCCCCGCTTTTCATTTGAAAAGTTATATGCTTTTTAATCAGAAAGGAAATTTTACGTCTCTGTGATCGTTGTTGACCTTTTTGCTATTGATCATTCAAGTACCTTTTAGTTGTAAGAAATAAAAGCAAAGTAATCTTTCTCTTTCTTTCCTTTTTATACACCAAAACTGAAAGATCCCTGGGGTGTATTGTTTTTGTCCAGTCTGTCTGTATGTTTTTCTGTCTGTTGTCAACGTTAACCTAGCCCATAACTATTGAGTGAGTTTGGCCATGGCTTTGATATTTCACGTGTATATTCCTTGTGACAAATCCTTTCTTTGGGTACTACCAAATTTGACCTTTTGACCTTGATATTCGAGTTTGACCTACTTAAAAAAATACCACACTTTTACCTTGGCCAAAGCTTTTGAACAGCGTGAGCTAGAGCTTTCATCTTTCACATGTGTATTCATTGTGAGAGGACCTTTTAGCTGGCATAAATATTTTTGACCTCGACCAAAGAGTTTGACCCACTTTATAAAAACTTTAACCTTGGTGATTACTTTTACAGTTAGGAATATGGTTTCATCTTTTGCAGGTGTATTCAGACCTTCATTTGGGTACCAAAACTTTTGACCTGTACCTAGTTTGACATACATTTAGGGGAATTCAACCCACGCCAAAAGCTGCCATACGAGGACATCAGTGTTTCACAAACACATCTTGTTTAATGTTTTTTAAACAAAAAATCAGGAAATTTTTTGTCTGACAATTTTGTGTTATGATTATATGATATACATAATGCAATAAATTCACCTAATGTCATTTGTTTTTATGATTTTGATATTTAATAATCTAATGTCACTTGTTTTTATCGACATGTTGTCAATCCGAGTTTCCTCCATTAGTGTGGAACGTAAGATGACAAATAATCTTATACGAAAGATTGACACACAAACAGGCAGTTCCCTAAATCGTAACTTATGTAAATAACCTACTTTTTATGTTATCCCGACATTGTAAACCCTAGTATGATCCTCCAACTGACATAACTCCAATTCCCGCGAATCTCGCATTGTTTTTAAATACATCGAGATCGCTTAGCACAATAAACTTCCGGTGCAGGTCTAATTGCGGGAAAGGGGAGCGGATCGTACGTCATTTCACTAGCAACGTAATACGATATAAACAGCGATCAGCTGTCATCTGCAGCTTTTGCTCACTTGCCTCAATCTGACGAGGACGGAGAAATTATATGATGGAAACCCAAAGCAGATGGGTAATTAATTAATTAAATTATATCAATTTATTAATATTGGGAACTGATGCCTGTGGTTATTTAAATTATTTTAAATAGTTTATTATTGAAAAGAAATATTTCAGGGTATTCCCACATTTGGGAAAAACTTTATATGGGATATTAAACTCCCATTCGTACTGATTTATTGCTTGTATAATTTATTACCGCTCAATAACTCATCCTTGACAAATTAATTTATTTTAATAAAGTTTTATATAAAAAGTTATTTGGTATTATAATTTCTATCTGATATACAGACTTGGGAGACCCACAGTTGCGTTTACCCAAAACACAGTAAAAAGGGTCGAAAACGTAACATTGGTGTCAGAAGTGGGATCATTATAATTTAGAATCCCATACTTTGATTGGATAGAAATTAGGAAACAAATATTTTAAGATTTATAAAATTTTATTTTACCCAATTTGAACATTTTTTGTAAAAGATTTAAAAAAAAAAATGTCCCAAAATAACAGCAACCTGGAAGACTCTGGAGAAATAGTTTTTAATCCCAGATCTTGTATGGGATCACCCAGGTTATCCAGAGATGACCATGTTTTATCTTCTCCCAAACAGGCATCAGTGACCCATCAGTCTGAAAACATGAATGAGCAATTGTTAATTGCAATGCATAATATGACGAAAGAATTTTTATGCATGAAACATGAAGTTGGGCAACAAATAAGTGAAGTAAGGGATGAATCCCAAAGACTGTGGTCAGAAATAAACAAACTCAAACAAAAAGATGAAATAAATAGAAAACCCACTTCCCAATCTATGAATGGGTATGGGGAATCTATTGTTCATCCAGATATGGGTATGCTCTGTGGAGCTAACAAAGAAAATTTCAGTCCCGTAACTACCCATGGGAACTCAGAACTTATAGATCAAAATGAAAATACTTGTGTTTCTACAAGGCTTGCAAATGTGGCACCTGCATCCAAATCTCCCATTGGCATAAAACCCCAAACCTTTGACGGGAGAGATGACTTTAACGAATATTTGACCCAATTTAACATACTTGCTACACTTCATAATTGGGACCATCAAACAAAATCTCTATGCCTTGCAAGTAGCTTGACAGGTGGGGCTAGAGCAGTATTGACAGAGTTAAATGAATCCCAACGACATGATTTTGATTCATTAGTAAGGGCTTTAAATACCCGCTATGGATCTGTAGAACGGTCAGAAATGTATCGTGCTCAGTTAAAGGGTCTAGTAAGGGGAAACAATGAGTCTATTCCCGAACTATCTCAATCAATAAGAAAACTGACAAGAAGGGCATATCCGACAGCAGACCCAACTATGACAAACACCTTGGCTCTAGATCACTTTCTCGATGCTCTAACAGATTCTGACATGCGCCTGCGATTGCGTGAAATGAGACCAAGAGATATTAATGAAGCCGAAATATTGGCAATCAGATTCGAAACCCACAAACTTGCTGACGCCCAGAGGGCTCACACAATTAACAATGTAAATGTTACCCGAGAAAAAGAATCAGATATTGTGGGGGCTATAAAGAAAGCTATAGGGGATGACTTGCAAGCTCTTACCAAAGAGATACAAAATTTTGTGAAGTTCAATAAGGGACAAGGAACCCATTTCAATAATTCCCAAAATCGACCTTCCTATATGGGAAATAGACCCGATCATAGACGGGATAACAATGACAATCGTTCACGACAAAATTTCACCCACAATAGGAATCCAACAAACTACCACACGTCGGGTTCAGGGGTCGGAAGTCGACAGAGATATGGGGCAGACCCCAGGCGACAACATTAGAAAATAAAACAAAATTAACTGAAGAGACTAGTTCAGTCAGACTCAATGAAAAATTTGAAATTGAAAATGACATTCAAACTCCAATAAAGAGTGATTCAAAAGAAATTATGATTAATGACATTATGAGAGTTGGAAATGATGGAATGTATGTAGTTGGGAAAATAGAAAACAAAGTGATACCCATGTTAGTAGATACTGGGGCTAGTATAACGGTACTAAGTTCTAGTGTTGCTAAAGAGCTGGGTAAAGATAAATTGACACCATCTTCTATCAATTTGACATCAGCAAATGGGCAAAATATTTTGGTTCAAGGGGAAATCCCAATAAGTATTAGCTTGGGAAATGTTACTGTTACCCACAATGTGTTGGTGGCAGATATCCTTAATGATTTTATATTGGGGATAGATTTTATGGCAACAAATACTTGTGACATTTTGATTAAGAAAAAGAAATTGAAAATTAAGGGTACAGAGATCCCTTGTTTTAACAGAGAAGAAATGAAAATCCCAGTTAGCAAAATAACAATTTTTGAGGATATAGAAATACCTCCTAATAGCGAGATAGTAGCATCTGGGAAAGTAGAAAACCCATTATTTCTTGGGGAAGTGGCTATTGTAGAGCCTACGACAAAATTTATTGAGAAGCATGAAGTGCTTATTCCCAAAACTTTGGTTAAGGTTAATACCGGGGAAAATATCCCGATACGGTACACCAATTTAAATGATCAAAGTATTAAGATCTATAAAGGGACTGTAGTTGCCAATATTGAAAAAGTTGAAGAAATGTATGAATCTTGTACACATTCCATCAATTCCCTGAACATTGACATCCAAAATGATACTCATTTGCCAAAGCATTTAGAACAAATTGTGGAAAAACTCCCAAATTATTTGGATTCAAAACAAAAAGAAAAATTTATTGCCTTACTTAAGGAATTTCAAAATAGTTTTTCCAAAGATTCCTCTGACATGGGTCTGACTGAACTAGTGGAACACACTATAAATACGGGAAATGCAAAACCCATAAAGCAACATCCCCGACAAATACCTCTAGCTAAATTTAAAGAAGCGCAAAAAGAAATCAATGACATGTTAGATAAAAAGATTATAGAATCCTCGGACAGTCCATGGAGTTCTCCCATAGTCCTTGTTAAGAAAAAGGATGGGACAATCCGGTTCTGTATCGATTACAGAAAACTGAATGACATAACAGTTAAAGACAGTTATCCTATTCCCAGAATAGACACGACATTGGACGCTTTATCTGGGTCAAAATGGTTTTCTACAGTTGACTTAAAAAGTGGGTACTGGCAGGTAAAAATGTCGCCAGAGGATAAACCCAAAACTGCATTTTCAATTCCGGGGGGTGGTCATTGGCAATTCCTAAACATGCCGTTTGGACTTTGCAATGCTGGGGCCACATTTGAAAGACTTATGGAAAAGGTTTTATCTAACTTGTCATGGAAAATTTGCTTAGTATATCTAGACGATATCATTATTCTTTCAAAAACTTTTGAAGAGCACATTGACAACTTGAGACAAGTTTTCACCCGACTAAAAGAAGCTAATTTGAAAATGAGTCCAAAGAAATGTATATTTTTACAAAAGGAAGTTTCATTCCTTGGGCATATTATAAATGAACATGGGATATTGACTGACCCATCAAAGATTGACACTGTTAAAAACTGGCCTATTCCCAAAAATGTTAGGGAAGTGAGAAGTTTCCTAGGACTCTGTTCCTATTATAGGAAATTTGTACATAAATTTGCAGATATTGCCAAACCTTTGCATAAGTTGACAGAATCCCAACAAAAATTCTTATGGGAACCCAATTGTCAAGAAGCATTCGACACATTAAAGAAAGCTCTTATTAGCTCTGACTCTTAGCATTCCCAAAGGATGAGGGCCTGTTCATCCTAGACACAGACGCCTCCAATACGGGTTTAGGGGCAGTCCTTTCCCAAGAACAAGATGGGGTTGTCAAGGTCATAAGCTACTTTAGTAAAACTTTTAGTGCCACTGAACGACGCTACTGTGTCACAAGAAGAGAACTATTAGCTATCGTCAAGTCAATAAAACATTTCCATCACTACTTATATGGAAAACCTTTCAAAGTGAGAACTGACCATGGCTCACTAACATGGCTTTTAAACTTTAAAAACCCAGAAGGTCAGCTAGCCCGATGGTTCGAATCACTGTCTTCCTATGACTTTAAGATTGAACATCGAGCCTGTCGATCACATAGCAATGCGGATGCCCTATCCCGTAGACCTTGTGTCGATCAAAATTGTAAACATTGCATGAGAGCTGAAACAAAATATGGGTCAGAAATTATTGACAAAGTTAGTAATGAACATGTTAGAACCATACCTGAATCATGCCAGGTTGTCACTCGCTCTGGAAATCATGAAAGTTCTTTACCATCTAATTCTCAAGATCCTAAAAAACAAAAATCACTTCAAAATAGGAGTTTAGAACATATACAAGAAAATGACCCAGATATTAAAAAGGTTATAGAATGGGTAAAATCCCAAAATAAACCTACCTGGGAGGCTATATCAAATTTGAGTGAAATATACAAATACTACTGGGTTAGATTCGATTCCCTCAAATGGCAAGATAACATTCTTTATCATAAATGGGAACATGTTACCCCAAAATTGCAAGTAATTCTTCCCAGTTCATTTGCCAAAGAAGTTTTGGAAGAAATCCACAGTGGCATCACTGGGGGACATCTGGGTTACAAAAAGACATTATCAAAAGCTCGAGACAAATATTTTTGGTATAAAATGTCTCATGACATTCGACATTACTGTCAAACTTGTGACATTTGTGCTTCGAGGAAATCTCCCAATAAGTTACCAAAAGCCCCTTTACAAATTTATAACGTTGGGGTACCAATGGAACGTTGGGCATTAGACATATTGGGACCACTTCCCATAACCCATAAGAAAAACTCATACCTACTAGTTGTAGGAGACTACTTTACAAAATGGGTTGACGCCATCCCTATGAAAAATAAAAAGGCTACTACTATATCCCAAAAATTATTGCAACATATAATACCTATCTTTGGAGTACCAATGCAATTACACTCCAATCAAGGTCAAATGTTTGAGTCTACTATATTCCAAGAATTGTGTAAATTACTGGGAATAGAGAAGACCCGAACTTCACCTTACAGACCCCAATCTGACGGGATGATTGAAAGGGCTAATCGTACAATTGAAAATATGTTGTCAGCTTTTGTTGATAGAAATCAGAAAAATTGGGATGAGTTAGTACCTTTACTCATGTTGGCGTATAGATCCTCAGTACATGAATCCACAGGGGTGAGCCCAAATGAGATGGTCTTTGGTCGACAAGTTGCACTCCCTATTGATCTGGTACTTGGGAGACCTGACCCTGAAAGATGCAACATTTCAGAATACATACAAAATTTATCAGAGAAAATGAACAAAATTTACAATTTCGCCAGGGAAAATATCAAATTAAATTCCCAGAGCATGATAAGAGAGTATAATACAAAAATCCAACATAATCCCTATAAAATAGGCGATGCAGTATGGGTATACTATCCTAACCAAAATCTGGGTTTAAAACGAAAATTATCCAGACATTGGGCAGGACCATTCAGAATCAAAGAGAAAATAAATGACATTCTCTACAAAATTCAAAAGCACCCTAGACATAAAGGGGATGTAGTTCACCATAATAGATTGAAAATCTACAATGGGATAAATATTCCCAAATGGTTTCAAGCATAAAAATTCTATACTGTGGTGTATATATGCATGGCTAATACAGTATATATACAGTATATAGATTGACATATAGTTCAAAATTTGATTGACATATTATTCAAATTTTGATTGACATGATTTTACTGTTACTTTATTATTATTGGACATAATATTACTATGACATGGTTCCAAGGGAACTAAGAAAAAAAATTATCTATTTCCACAGATACAGCGCTTCAAATGCCTCCTTTGCAATGGTAGGGAATTTACAAATCAGATTCATGCGGAACGACACTTGACCGCCACCCATTCTGGGTTTGGGTACCAATGCGACAAATGCCACTATATGTTGGGGCGCAAGGACCAAAAACACGGATGTAAGGGATACAACCTCCAACTTCTCAAGAAATCGAACATGAAGTACGGGGAAGAAGAGCGCAAAGAATTCGCAGAGTTCCAAAGGAAGAGATCGACTCTCGTTGAGGCTTTCATGAAAGAAGTCGTTCCCAACTTCAATCCGACACCAGGAGCAAAAAGAGCAATCTATATGGACACAGTGGTACTCCCAAAGAAACAAAAAGTAGACAACAAAGGCGACAATGACCAGAGAATTCCAGCTCCTGGTCCAGTACCAAGTCCTAAACCTGTGGAACAACCCCAGCCTCAGTCTACTAAGCCAACCACATCCACTACTTCTAACCCAAAGGCAAAGAAAACTTACAAATCCAAGTCAGTCGTATCTTCGGTATCATCATCATCATCCTCATCCTCATCTTCAACTTCAAATTCGGACTCGTCCTCATCTACAAAGAAATCAGAAAATCCCATCAAAGATGTCCTTTCGATAAATGCCCCAGAAGAAGAAAGTTATGAAGTTCAGGAATCTAATGAAACACCTACATATACCCCGACTAACCAGATGGAAGTTAAACTTAACATAGTCAAAGAACAACAAGACGGTCACGTAATACTGAATGTGGGGGGGAGAAAGTTTGAAACAAGTAGAAGAACACTGTCAAGCGACCCATCATCATTACTGGCAGCAATGACCAACATAAATTCACCCATCAAGCCATCCAACGAAACCTATTTCATTGACAGGAATCCCAGATACTTTGATTTCGTGCTTGACTATCTAAGGTCCCCAGAAGCGTTTCCTAATATTCTTCCATCCGACTTTACAGTGTTGCGTCAACTTTATGTTGAAGGAAAATTCTATGGTCTATCTGGATTAGTGTTAGCAGTCGAGAAAAAGGGACAGACACAGCCACTATGGGAGGAAAAATAATGGGACAGATAAACACTGTGATGTATTCCAAGTTGTGATATATAAACACTGTGATATATTCTGAGATGTGATAGACAAACACTGTGATATATTCTGAGATGTGATATATTGTTAATTTTTATTTATATTTGTTGTTGTTTGAATATGATGTCAATTGTTATAATTGTTATATAATATGTTTATAATGTTTTATTATAAAATATGTAATGAATTTTTATCATTAACATGACAAGTTAATGAAAATACACTTACCTTTGACATCACTGATTTCTTTTCCTTTCAATGGATTGACAAAGTTCCCATTCGAGGACGAATGCCTATTAGGAAGGGGGGCAGTGTTACGATTTATGATTTTGATATTTAATAATTTAATGTCATTTGTTTTTATCGACATGTTGTCAATCCGAGTTTCCTCCATTAGTGTGGAACGTAAGATGACAAATAATCTTATACGAAAGATTGACACACAAACAGGCAGTTCCCTAAATCGTAACTTATGTAAATAACCTACTTTTTATGTTATCCCGACATTGTAAACCCTAGTATGATCCTCCAACTGACATAACTCCAATTCCCGCGAATCTCGCATTGTTTTTAAATACATCGAGATCGCTTAGCACAATAAACTTCCGGTGCAGGTCTAATTGCGGGAAAGGGGAGCGGATCGTACGTCATTTCACTAGCAACGTAATACGATATAAACAGCGGTCAGCTGTCATCTGCAGCAATTGCTCACTTGCCTCAATCTGACGAGGACAGCTACAGAAAGATAATGGAAACCCAAAGCAGATGGGTAATTAATTAATTAAATTGATTAATTTATTAATATTGGGAACTGATGCCTGTGGTTATTTAAATTTATTTTAAATAGTTTATTATTGAAAAGAAATATTTTAGGGTATTCCCACATTTGGGAAAAACTTCATATGGGATATTAAAATCCCATTCGTACTGATTTATTGCTTTTATAATTTATTACCGCTCAATAACTCATCCTTGACAAATTAATTTATTTTAATAAAGTTTTATATAAAAAGTTATTCGGTATTATAATTTCTATCTGATATACAGACTTGGGAGACCCACAGTTGCGTTTACCCAAAACACAGTAAAAAGCTAAGCCCAGATAACTATTTTACTTATAATGATATTTAAGAAATGTTTTTTTTATTATAACATCCGCCTGTCTTTCACACTTTTGTTTTCATTTAAAATGCCTATGTCTATTAAGCCTCTATTTTTACTCATTACAAAATATTAACTGCTGTTAAGGAGACATTGTAGATGCACTATGATACAGCATATTACAGAAGTCGGAGAGATCAGATAAAGATTCTCAAATCTATATAGAAAGTTTGTAATGCTAGTACTTTTTTTAATATTACGAATTTTCTATACTTCCTACATCCATTCCTCGCGATAATTAAATAATCGACTTTTTGATATTATAGACAACGGTTTTTTTAAAAAAATAAAAATAGCAGTTAGATTTTTTTTCTATTTAATGAATGGTTATTTTCAAAATCACGTTGTTAAAAACAACCATGTAGCATCGTTTTTGAAAGTGACCGGGGGGGGGGGGGGGCTACCAGAGAATTTTTTTTACTTACCTGAAAAAAAAATATTACCGAAAATACTATTTCGTGGAGGGGGGGGGGTGGTTAGGTTAGAAGCCAACTTTTTTTCAATGCCAACTTCTTTCAGTACCAATTTATAAATACAACATTTTCCTTACATCACAAAAAAGGGGGGAACCAGCCTTTCAATGAACATTTCCTATAGTATAAGTAATGTTGGGGAAAAAAAGTGGGGGGGGGGGGGTCACTTTAATTCTGAACACGTTATCTGATGCTTATTTTTAAAGGATACCAGAGATCCCCTTTCAGATATTCATGTAGAACTCGAATACCAGGTCTTCCAACAAACTGCTGTTATTCCGATTTACCGCCCTTTCATTAGCCGACCAATTTTTATGCACTGTATTCCCATGAAACAGAATTTATTCATCAACTGCTATATGAAATAAATTCACTTGTTGGCCTCCAACTCGCATAAATCGACAATGTATTGTCACTTACCAATAGTAAATTTCATTCATATATCGATTCGATATATCCCAATAAACTTGAAAAACAATGATACCACATTGTTTGTGACACCTGTTTCATTTTTGGATGTTTTTATGACTATAAACAATATTAATCAACTATATTTGTTTGCCACATCTGTTACATATTTGGATGTTTTAATGACTATAGACGATAAAGATCATCTATCAACTATATTGCATGATAAAGGAGATGACTTCAACTTTTTCATAGTCAACATTCCTGATTTATGCATACAATAGTACAAAAGAAATTTATTAAATGATATTAAACTATGAATCAGTGTAATGGAGTTGAATTATCCTTTATAAAACTTAAGGATGGCACGAAAAACATTACAATTGCTCAATGACCCCGAATGTTGAGAATTGATCTAAATTTTTCAGCCTTCCAGTGTTTTCCCCCTAGTGTTTCCATATAAGTGAAAAATATCCGATAGGGACATTAAACAAAAAGAAACTAAATCGAAAGTTAATTATATCTAATAACCTAGAATTTCCATATCCAAAACTGCGTTATTTAGTTCAGTATGAAAAAGATTGATTGAGGTTTGTGGTTTTGCTAGACCATAGTGCACATTGTTTTAAAAAGCAGAAAAGTGCGGTATATACCTTTTTTGCTTTTTTTGTTTCTTTCAAGTTGTTGGGATTTTGATTTTATCTGTTTTTTGTTGAGCATTATTGCTCGTTAATTATGTAAATACACAGTGCTCTTGGCGGATATGATAGGTTCTATGGAATTTTCACTTCTTTGGGGTACCAGATTGCAACTCTGAGAGATTGTCTTTGTCCAAAACAACATGTAGCATTCTAATTACATTAATCCACAGCCAAGTTGTCATAAAATACCAAATCACTAATTATGTCACTTTATGATATGTAAATGATTTTATCTAAAAGCCGTACTTCATTTTACTCTCATTTTTGTGTCATCTGTATAGACAGTTTTAAAGACAGTTAAAGGAGGATGAAGACGGGAAGACAAAAGAAGAGGTTGGAAGATAACATTCCTGAGTGGACTGGACTGAGCATTGCAGAATCCCAGAGAGCGAAGAAAACAGAGAAACAATGGTGGATCGAAGGTGCCCCAAAGACATCCACGGAAGTCAAGGGATAGGTGAAGTTGAAAGTATAGACAGAGCGACCAAATACACAGACGTCTGTTCGTCCGTTCATCTGTCCTTTCTAAGACGTACCTTGAGCAATGAAAGGATTTGATAATGTCATGAATGTGGTCATGTATTACTTGATAACTTGGGTTTTGTAAAATATCGTAGCCACATATACCGATCTCATGAAATTTTCCCAAAAGTTCATTTTGCTGATTAACGGGATATATTGGTTTGATCCATGACCCACTTACCAATTTTCTAAATGAAAATTCACTGCTGTATATTCAATGGTACCGTGATACTGATTTGATGAAAAAGAGTTTTACTTTTTTCTTCACAAGCATAAGACATTTTGAATGAAGTTTGAACTTAAGACAATGTTCATCAAGTATCATGCAATGTTTCTTAGATCTTGTTATCCCCCTTTCAAAAGAAAAGACACACAATTCATTCATATATGCTTCAATTTAAATTATGCCCAAAAGATTACTATTCGGTTCATTGCACAGTTCATCTTTAAAATTTAGATGAAATGATTACATTCAAATTACATGAATTATATTTTACACAGTGAAATGAAAAAGAAGTTGCAGAGAAGTTTTTTTCTATAACATATTAAATAAAGTCCATTTTTTTTCGTTTTTTGGTCAAACGTTGAAGATTCATTTTTTACGGCAATATCTCAAACAAGTTAAGAGGGCTTTAACACAGTTTGATGAACAAACCAAATTCCACGGAGAACTGATTCCGTTGCCACCCTTTTTGCAGATGTCGTAAAAGTCCCCACATCTGCATGTGCATGCGTTTTTCCTTTACCATATGCTGCAACCATCGTCAAGAGACACCTAGAGAATCACTAATGCAATGCGACAGAACATTGTTTAAGTCTGAAATTAATCAGGAAAAGGAAAAAGAACATGATTAATAAAACATTAGTTTTGTTGATAATTTCAGAGGCGGATCTAGAATTTCAGGATAAATATGGGATGGTGTGGCAAGCCAGAGCTTTTGGATGCCACCTTAAGGTGTTCCGGATTCCAAATTTTTGGACAAATTTTAGTTTTCTAAGAACATATGATACTTTTCCTTTCACTGTAATGAATAATAAGAATTTATAAAACTTTCAATACTTTTAAAGTCTATGGAAACGAAACAGAGGAATTATGACCTCAAAAGCACCGAAGCTCTTGCCTAGAAAGAAAACAAAAATTATACTTTTAATCATAATTTTAATCGACTAAAAAAAACTTTAAAAACTTAAACCGCCGATGAAACTTATTTAACATCATGTACGAGGGTTGTCCGTAAACTTCGTGGACACCATTGATAATTACTGACAAACATTGATGAAATATATGAAACTATTGTTTTCATTGAATTAATTTTTCATTTTATACATATGCAAATTTTAAACAAAAACAAAGCACAAATAGTTACATTTTTATCAGATACAAAAAGACACAAACTCGATACCCGGAGCACTAAAACGAAAATTCTTGACTTTGTCGTTACTCGACGTCAAAAGCTTTAATACATGTAACTTTTCTCAACACAGTCACCGATTTACTCAATACATTTCTTATGAACTGTTATATATAATCTTGAGAAATAATATTAATTGAATGTGACCTGCGTTTTACGACCCTTATGTTCAAACGCAAAAATTGTTCAGACGCAAAAGTTAAAGCTTTTGCTCTAGAATCACGTAAGGGATTGTCCAACGCGTCGCTGGTTCTAAGGCAACTGCAGGACATTGAGACCGTACCTTTGGACAGTATAAACGCCGAGGTTCCCGTGTTGCAGTAGGTGCTTGCATAAAAAAGACCCTTCACTGCTCAAAGATTTTTAGTGCCGAGCACAGGAATAAATTTGCGGCAAGTGTTGGCATTTTTATCAGAGTGAAAAGTTTTATAACAATCTAACAAATGATGCTTAAGCTGCTTTATTATTTTTTATTAACTTTTCTTAAATCTAGATAGAATACCTTAACAAATTTCTGCGCACAAATATGCATGAAAAGATTTTGATTCTATATAAATATAGTTTTTATTTTGATATATCTCGCTTTATCATTGGTAGAGGACATCACATGTCTACCGTCTAGATCTACTTACAGATGTTGGAATAAATGTCGTGTTGGTATATACCATTTATGTGTATAAAAATTGATTTTTTTAAATATTAGATACTGCCAGATATATAAGTATTTTTTAAACAAACAAACACCTCACTGAAAGATAAAGACATAGTACTAGTTCTTCGACATTAAAAAATCACAGTATCAGCCTTATAGCTTATAACGTGCATCTAGGAACTAGGGATGAAGTGCAACAAACAGCAATTCGAAAGGGTTCATACTTCATGTAAGAAGTCACGAAATGAGATGAAATGGGTTGGTGGGTGGGGCAATTGTCCAAGACAGTGCTTCTGATAGAGTCAGCGGCATTTGTCCAAGACAGACCTTCTGGTAGAGTCAGCAGCATTGAGCAGCATTTGTCCAAGACAGACCTTCTGGTAGAGTCAGCGGCATTTAGCGGCATTTGTCCAACACAGACCTTCTGGTAGAGTCAGCGGCATTAAGCGGCATTTGTCCAAGACACACCTTCTGGTAGAGTCAGCGGCATTTCTCCAAGACACACCTTCTGGTAGAGTCAGCGGCATTTAGCGGCATTTCTCCAACACAGACCTTCTGGTAGAGTCAGCGGCATTTAGCGGCATTTCTCCAAAACAGACCTTCTGGTAGAGTCAGCGGCATTTAGCGGCATTTCTCCAAGACACACCTTCTGGTAGAGTCAGCGGCATTTAGCGGCATTTGTCCAAGACAGACCTTCTGGTAGAGTCAGCGGCATTTAGCGGCATTTCTCCAAAACAGACCTTCTGGTAGAGTCAGCGGCATTTAGCGGCATTTTTCCAAGACAGACCTTCTGGTAGAGTCAGCGGCATTTAGCGGCATTTGTCCAAGACAGACCTTCTGGTAGAGTCAGCGGCATTTAGCGGCATTTCTCCAAAACAGACCTTCTGGTAGAGTCAGCGGCATTTAGCGGCATTTCTCAAAGACAGTGCTTCTGACAACATTTAGAGAATTTGTTTAACAAGATTGAGTGCTTTAATTCCTTTCTCCTGTATTTTCAGTAAATTCCTTCATCTTGAAAAAGATGTAGGACTCAGGAATAAACAAGTCCATAAATACTGTTTTGTATAGATCATAGATAAAACAATCTTAATTAGAGTTTAATCTGTTGTTTTTCCATGGATTTACTGATATACAGTAATTAATGGAGAGATGGTTTACACTTTTATGTATGAGAGATACTTAAACAGTATAATATTTGTTTTTCCTTAATGGCAGGGACTTGCTCAATTAGTAATATTTATATTTTTTTTATTTAGTTTGATGGTATTTCCAGTATTATTCTAAAAATATTACCCCGGTAATTAAATATCAGTTTAAATTGTACAAAGAGCTCTTTGTACTTTGGTAGTATCTTTGAAAATAATTCAATTAACAGCTTTATCTTGGTCAACACTAGCCATGAGTATCATGCTGATTAGCAATTTGCAGTTATTGATATCTTGCAGTCAGATACAGACAAAATTACCACCAATATAACAAAACAGGAGATGATTAGGGAAAAGGTGTTAAACATCTGGCTTCATGCATTTGATATTGCTCAATTATGTGATTATGACTATTAAATTTGAAGTACCCCATGTATAACATATTAATTATTAAGTTATATTTATGAAAATATGTCAAATAAAATACTAAATAAAGAAAATAGTGTAATTACTCCATAAATTACAGCAACAGAAGAAGCTTTAATGTTTCAATATTATCTCATTATAAGTAGCTGTGTCTTAATTTATTCAACAAATAAACCCTATGAGCATAGTATGCAACTGTGTTAAACTATTTTTATCGATAAAGTTAGAAAGAAAAGACTGTCAGAAGCACACCATGCAAAGTTGAAATTATTTTTTTCAAGACCGATTTGTAAAAGTCCAGTAAAGGATTCTCTACAAAAACTTTCATGCGCTGATTTTAGAGGAATACATTACAAGTCTATTGATTTAATCATGCAGCTTATTCCGTAAAAGATATAAAACTGGAATAGGTTAACATTTTACAATCATGCAGCTTAGGCCATAATAAATAAATTGCTAGATTCCCATCCAATTTTTTTTTAAAAAATCAAGGCTGGCGGCCGGCTTTTATTTTATACTTTTTATTTTTTCAATTTCAAAGATTTTTATTGACCTGGTCATTCGGTGTAATTTTATCTACAATACCTGAATAAAGGTCATAGTAAAGGTTCAATTATCTCCTACTTCACATCATCACCAATCTTTTTCAACCAATGACCCTTGTTTAAAATATAGGGCCTATACGTATTACAGCAATTACTATCTTTTCAGTCGTCAAAATCATATCAACTTTCGCAAAATTTAAAACGAAAGTAGAATGGTAGATGGATACCGATCCCGATGAGAATTAAGACGAAGAAAAAAAATCGAGGCGGGGATATAATTCAGGGTGGGCAGGGATGAGAATCTAGAAATATTTTTATCATGGCCAATATTCAGTAAAAGATATAAAATTCGGATAGGTTAAAATTCTGTAATCATGCAGCTTATTCCGTAAAAGATATAAAATGCAGCTTATTCCATAAAAGATATAAAACTAGGATAGGTTAACATTTTATACTGATGCAGCTTATTCCGTAAAAGATAGGTTAGCAATTTGTAATCATGCAGCTTATTCCGTAAAACATATAAAATGCAGCTTATTCCGTAACAGATATAAAATTGGGATACATTTTATAATCATGCAGCTTATTCTGTAAAACATATAAAATGCAGCTTATTCCGTAAAAGATATAAAATTGGGATACATTGCTATCCGTTTTCGTCCGTCGTCGTCCGTCATCCGTCGTGTGTTAACATTTGAACATTTTCAGCTTCTTCTCTGCAACCACTGAACCAATTTCAACCAAATTTGGCACAAAGCATCTATGGGTGAAGGGGAACAAAAATTGTGAATTTCATGATCCCTGCCCCCCTGGGGCCTGAGGGGTGGGGCCAAAACCACTAAAATAAATGCTATCTTTAAAAATCTTCTTCTTTACTCCTGGACATCAAGCAGTCAAACTGTTTGCATGATTGTAATCAGCATTGAGTCCTCTACCAAAATTGTGAAATTCATGGCCCTGGGGTCAGGGGTTCTAGTGCTAGGGCGGGGCTAAATAAGTATATAGTGAAAATGCATTATTTCTTTGAAAATCTTCTTCTCTGCTCCTGGGTATTAAATAAATCAACTAAGTACATAGTTATGATGAGCAAGAGTGCCTCTACCAAAATTGTGAATTTTATGGCCCCAGGGTCAGGGGTTCTGGTGTTAGGGTGGGGCTCTATTGATTACATAGTAAAAATACATGATTTCTTTGAAAATCTTCTTCTCTGCCCCTGGGTATTAAATAAACCAAGTAAGTAAATAGTTATGATGAGCAAGAGTGCCTCTACAAAAATTGTGAATTTTATGGCCCCAGCATCAAGGGTTCTGGTGTTGGGGGGGGGGGGGGGGGCTCTATTGATTATATAGTGAAATTACATGAATTCTTTGAAAATCTTCTTCTCTGCTCCTAGGTATTAAATAAACCAACTAAGTACATAGTTATGATGAGCAAGAGTGCCTCTACAAAAATTGTGAATTTTATGGCCCCAGCGTCAATGGTTCGGGGGGGGGGGCTCTATTGATTATATAGTGAAAATACGTGAATTCCTTGAAAATCTTCTTCTCTGCTCCTAGGTATTATATAAACTAACTAAGTGCATAGTTATGATAAGGAAGTGTGCCTCAACCAAAATTGTGAATTTAATGGCTCTATCATCAAGGGTTCTGGTGTCGGGGGGGGGGGGCTATTGATTATATAGTGAAAATACATGAATTCTTTGAAAATCTTCTTTTCTGCTCCTAGGTATTAAATAAATTAACTAAGTGCATAGTGATGATGAGCAAGAGTGCCTCAACCAAAATTGTGAATTTTATGTCCCCAGGGTCAAGGGTTCTGGTGTTGGGGGGGGGGCTCTATTGATCATATGGTGAAAATACATGAATTCTTTGAAAATCTTCTTCTCTGCTCCTAGGTATTAAATAAACTAACCAAATACATAGTTATGATGAGCAAGAGTGCCTCAACCAAAATTATGAATTTTATGTCCCCAGGGTCAAGGGTTCTGGTGTTGGGGGGAGGGGGCTCTATTGATTATGTAGTGAAAATACATTAAATCTTTGAAAATTTTCTTCTCTGTCTCTGGGTATGAAGCAGATGAACTACCTATATAGTTATGATGAGCAAGGGCCCTAATCTTGCAGAATTGTGAATTTCAAGGCCCCAGGGTCGGGGGGGGGGGGGCTCTACTTATATACTGAAAATGAATTAATTGTTTGAAATCTGGTCCTTTGTATTTATAAAACATTTATTTATTTTTTGATAGGCAATTTTAAGGGTGCCTTTTAAAAATTTGTGCAACCTAGGGTCACAGGTTTATGTCAGAGTGTTAGGGGCACTACTGATTATTGATGAATATTACTGATTAGTTTGAGTGCATTTTTTTCCCCTACCCTGTGTATGGGTATTCAGTAACCAAGCTAAGCAACTGCTAAGTTTATTGTTATGATGATCAATGGTGCCCTTTCAAAATTGTGAATGCCATATAGCATCTGGCTTAAAACATGAATCAAATTCAATACACTGTAACTGGAAAGTTGTTGCATAATGCTCAGGTGACCTATAAGGCATGTGGGCCTCTTGTATAATCATGCAGCTTATTCCATAAAAGATTTAAAATGCAGCTTATTCCGTGAAAGATATAAAACTGGAATAGGTGAACATTTTAAAATCATACAGCTTATTCCATAAAAGATATAAATGCAGCTTATTCCGTGAAAGATATGAAACTGGGATATGTTAACATTTTATAATCATGCAGTTTATTTCGTAAATTCTTTTATTAAAATGCAGCTTATTCCATAAAAGATATAAAAATGGGATAGGTTAACATTTTATAACCATGCAGCTTACTCCGTAAAAGATACAAAATGCAGCTTATTCCGTAAAAAAGATATAAGATGCAGCTTATTCCGTAAAAGATATAAAAGTAGGATAGGTTAGCAATTTGTAATCATGCAGCTTATTCCGTAAAAGATATAAAATTGGGATACATTTTATAATCATGCAGCTTATTCCGTAAAAGATTTAAAATGCAGCTTATTCCGTGAAAGATATAAAACTGGAATAGGTGAACATTTTAAAATCATGCAGTTTATTCCATAAAAGATATAAAATGCAGCTTATTCCGTGAAAGATATGAAACTGGGATATGTTAACATTTTATTATCATGCAGTTTATTTCGTAAATTTTTTTTATTAAATGCAGCTTATTCCATAAAAGATATAAAAATGGGATGGGTTAACATTTTATAACCATGCGGCTTATTCCGTAAAAGATTTAAATGCAGCTTATTAGTCAGTGGATCGATTTAGTATGTAAATTCTAACATTTAATCATTCATGACATTTCCAGAGTTATAACCCGCAAATCAAGTTCATATCAATTTCGGGAAATTGAAACAGTATGGTATTTGTTTTTTCATTTATACAGCCAGCAAACATTTCCGGTAGTGATAATATACAATTTATTTCACATGAAATGCTTCATACCGCTTCACACAACTTACTAGCTAAGTATATTAATTCAATTTTCAATCAAAACTCATAAGAATGACTTTTAACAATATTGGTGTAAACTATCTTTTAATTTTACTTCCCCAAGCAGGTAAGCATGACCTACGATCATTCTCATAGAGAATGCTGCTGACTCTACCAGAGGGTCAGTGTTGGACAAATGCCGCTAAATGCTGCTGACTCTAGCAGAGGGTCTGTCTTGGACAAATGCTGCTGACTATACCAGAGGGTCTGTCTTGGACAAATGCCACTAAATGCCGCTGACTCTACCAGAGGGTCTGTGTTGGACAAATGCCGCTAAATGCCGCTGACTCTACCAGAGAGTCTGTGTTGGACAAATGCCGCTAATTGCCGCTGACTCTACCAGAAGGTCTGTCTTGGACAAATACCGCTAAATGCCGCTGACTCTACCAGAAGGTCTGTTTTGGACAAATGCCGCTAAATGCCGCTGACTCTACCAGAAGGTCTGTCTTGGACAAATGCCGCTGACTCTACCAGAAGGTGTGTCTTGGAGAAATGCCGCTAAATGCCGCTGACTCTACCAGAAGGTCTGTTTTGGAGAAATGCCGCTAAATGCCGCTGACTCTACCAGAAGGTCTGTGTTGGACAAATGCCGCTAAATGCCGCTGACTCTACCAGAAGGTCTGTCTTGGACAAATGCCGCTGACTCTACCAGAAGGTGTGTCTTGGAGAAATGCCGCTAAATGCCGCTGACTCTACCAGAAGGTGTGTCTTGGAGAAATGCCGCTAAATGCCGCTGACTCTACCAGAAGGTCTGTTTTGGACAAATGCCGCTAAATGCCGCTGACTCTACCAGAAGGTCTGTTTTGGACAAATGCCGCTAAATGCCGCTGACTCTACCAGAAGGTGTGTCTTGGAGAAATGCCGCTAAATGCCGCTGACTCTACCAGAAGGTGTGTCTTGGAGAAATGCCGCTAAATGCCGCTGAGTCTACCAGAAGGTCTGTTTTGGAGAAATGCCGCTAAATGCCGCTGACTCTACCAGAAGGTCTGTCTTGGACAAATGCCGCTGACTCTACCTGAAGGTCTCTCTTGAAGAAATGCCGCTAAATGCCGCTGACTCTACCAGAAGGTCTGTTTTGGAGAAATGCCGCTAAATGCTGCTGACTCTACCAGACGGTCTGTGTTGGACAAATGCCGCTAAATGCCGCTGACTCTACCAGAAGGTGTGTCTTGGAGAAATGCCGCTAAATGCCGCTGACTCTACCAGAAGGTCTGTTTTGGAGAAATGCCGCTAAATGCCGCTGACTCTACCAGAAGGTCTGTCTTGGACAAATGCCGCTAAATGCCGCTGACTCTACCTGAAGGTCTCTCTTGGAGAAATGCCGCTAAATGCTGCTGACTCTACCAGAAGGTGTGTTTTGGAGAAATGCCGCTAAATGCCGCTGACTCTACCAGAAGGTCTGTGTTGGAGAAATGCCGCTAAATGCTGCTGACTCTACCAGAAGGTCTGTGTTGGACAAATGCCGCTAAATGCCGCTGACTCTACCAGAAGGTGTGTCTTGGAGAAATGCCGCTGACTCTACCAGAAGGTCTGTTTTGGAGAAATGCCGCTAAATGCCGCTGACTCTACCAGAAGGTGTGTCTTGGAGAAATGCCGCTAAATGCCGCTGACTCTACCAGAAGGTCTGTCCTGGTATGATGAAGTTGGCTATGATTTTCGTGACTTCTTACATGAAGGAATAGCCATTCGAAAGTCACTTAACATCTAATTTCGCATTCTTTTCACCAATATTCTCCCTTTGTATAAGGTGCACATTGTATTTGTTAGATGAATGAAAATTCTTAATCTAATAAAATTTCTTTACAAACAGTTGTTTTATAAGCGAGTTGTACTGCAAAATGCATCACTTTAGTGACAATTTATTCGAAGCCACATTTAAAGAAGAAGATGACTATAAAATGGAGGTGGAAAAGATTTGAACAAAACGCTCCTAAACAACGTACTAATCTCTCTTTTCCTAAACAGAAATATAAGTTATAATAAATGTTTGACCGTTTAGTTCTTTTACATATTGGTACGTGCAAATATGCATGTATACATTTTTTTCATTAAAATACTGTGTCGTGAATTGAAAGTGGTTTGAAAGTAAATATTCCTGTAAACGTTAATTCTGAAGGGACAGTTTAGCCACTTTAAAGTACCAAAGCGTTTTTAAGGGATACGTTTTGCAGTTTTAAAGAGATTTATAGTAGATTTTTACTTACTCCTCCATGATACCTGAACTAACCTCTGATGTTATTGAGGCCAACGTTTGCTTCTGTCTCTATTTGTATTGCTTTGATTAACATTTGAGCTTGATTACTTGTCGTTGTCTTCACATTACATGTACATTCATATGGAGCGGAGTATCACTTTGTGTACATCCACAATATCTCTAGTACTCTAATTTTACATCTACATTTGTTTCTTTTTTTTTGTTTTGTTATTACAGTGTAGAAGATTCTGATGCCATGCTTCTATTTCTTTAAACAAATTGGATCCTAAAACGTATAAAAACTAGAAAGCATTATTTCAAACACAACTGCAGATGAGGTAGGTTTGTTCAGACTTCATGACCAGCTGCTGATGTTCATTATCAAAGATGAAAAAACACTTGAAAATAACAGGGATTGCCCAATGCGCTCATTACCTTGTTGTATTCAATGACAAAGAAGCAAGGAAAAATTTAGAAACTATTTTATTTGGCTGAATGGGCCACGGCCGCTTAAATGAGGGAGCCGAGGCATCAATATACTGCCTTGTAAATGGCATCCCTAAAAATGCAAAGGGAACCCTGGGAACAGATGTTCACCTTTCGTGACTAGTCCAAAATGCACTTAAAATATTCAGTTAAATGACAATAAGTTCCTAAAGCCTACTGGTGAGCCTCATAGCCGCCACGAGACCATGTCACACATGGTCTGTGCCACCAGTAGGACAAGCATGCAAGAACTTAAGTAAACCACCCCCTCCCCCAGAAAAACTTACTTTGAACTGCAAAATGTCTAAGACCATTACTGGTCCTAAAATACCATTAATATGCAAATATCTTTGGGACAAAGCATTGAAATAAGCGAAACTGTGGTCAACAAAGCAATGGGGCAAAATCACTGCCCAAATAAGCGAAAATACACCGCCAACTAAAGGACTAGTCACAAGCAAATACAAGTGCACAAAAATGTCGCCATATTACATGTAAGTAAATGACTAGCACTATGACCCCATAACTAGTCATAGCGCAGCCATGGCCAAAACTCTCCCTGTGCTGGTGAAACCTTTGTTTAGTGAATAATGAATAACTAAGTGAGGAGGGTCGTCAATCTTGAGCAAAATCCTGATCTTTGGACAAATTTTAGGTTAAGCAAGGGGGGGGGGGGTTGTCAAAAAGGGGCAGCCACTCTTCCCAGGGTTATTTCTTTATTAACTAGCTGAATGGCCTCGTCAGTAAAAGCCCTTAAAAAAATCAGGATTCCCACATTCATATGCTTGTCTAGGGCCCTTGTAACGGAGCTTAAAACCCAAAATGAAAAACTTTCCGAGTAGTTCAGGTGCAAATGTGTCAAGATGATAATTTCATTTGTTGAGCATTTTGCAAGGCTCGCAATTTTAGGGGGGGGGGGGGGGTGGGTGCTGTACTATTGATGTCTAAAAGACTGGGTTGATGCGGGTCTATAATAGGTATTTGGTATTTGGGGCTGCGTGATTTTCTGAGGGCAAAGGGCACCATGCTGACTGTGTGTTTGCCGACATAAGATTTGATGGAGAGTGAATTATATTCTTGTGCTTAGTGTGTGGGTGTGGCTGTGAGCAAAGGATACACGTGTGACTGTATTGACATTGTTGTCTTGGACATGCGCCTTTATAATTAAAACCATAACACTTGAGTGCAGGGGGATTGGGTTCTGATCCCTGCACAGTCTGCACTGTCATAGGTTTGTTGCACATATATAGCAACCACAACTCTTGGTCAACTACTGCAAATGATAATTCAGGATTACGCTCTTTTTTAAGTCGGAACTGCATGTCATAGTCCCGCCAGCCTAACCCCATAATACGACTGGCACCTAACCGTATTGTGTGCATGTATTTGAGCAAAGATACCGCTGCATGGGGATGAGCGGATGCATAAATCGTAGAAAAGGTAAGGAAGGCGTCAGTCCATACTTGTATGTCCGTAATGGATTTTGCTTTAGGCTTAGTCGTAACTGCAAGTTTCCCGTCTTTTAGAGAAAAATATTTGGTGTCATCACTGGGGTCAGTTTCTGGGGCATTATTAAGCAGTATACCTAAATTAATGTACTCCCCATTGGCAATCTTTATTTTTACATTGTTTGGGACGTTATGTCCTAACTCATTGTCATAGCTGGGTACAGCTGCCCTACATGCACTAGAAATAATTGTATCACCTGATGTGTCGTCCAAAATTTGGGAGGATGCTGGTTCTACTGCATCCCTCTGTGATTCCTTTATCAATGCTGCTACGCTTTCAGTTGTCTCAGCTGGTCTGTTGTCAACACCGCTGGTTGCGGAGATGCTGGAAGGCTGCTAACTGGTAGCTGAGAATGGTCATGTGCTGAAGGATCCAACAGCAATGAGGGAGCAGCCGATGCTGCAGCAAAAACATTCGCCGATCGAGAACGCCGTCCTCTCCTTTGAACTTTTCTTTGTTTCTTTTTTTTTGTTATTACAGTGTAGAAGATTTTGATGCCATGCTTCTATTTCTTTAAACAAATTGGATCCTAAAACGTATAAAAACTAGAAAGCATTATTTCAAACACAACTGCAGATGAGGTAGGTTTGTTCAGACTTCATGACCAGCTGCTGATGTTTATTAAGGTTCATTAAATTTCCGATAACAAGAAACAAGATCAGCAAGTGAAATACATTTCATTAAGTTTAAGGTGACATTCTGGTATCGTTGATAAAATAATCTGTAACAGATTGATAAATGTTCAATGTAGGTTGTTCTGCTAAAAAAAAAACAACAACTATAAACTATAATAAAACACTACATTTAAATAATAATATTTACAATGTGTGAAGTTTTATTTCACTTTACATTGGAATGTTTAGTTGTAATTTTAATTTTAGCACATTGATATTTAATAGAAACAAAGACAGTGTCCTTTCTTTCTCATCAAGCAAGGTTTGCAGATGAGCTTTGGAATTTGTTCCCAATTTGATTAAAACATTTATTTTTAAGGATTGTTTGCCCCATCCCCTTCCATTTATACGAGAAAACTGTGTTAATACGCGTTGTTGTGCTGTAAAAAAGAAACATTTCATATGAAATGAATTTAAACTGTGTTATTTTTTTTATTTCTAGTTATTTGCAAAATATGGAATCAACGTAGGAACGTAGGAATATGAATGAATATCGTGAATTGATAAAGAGAACTCATGGACAAGCATCCCTTTCGGTCCTGCCGTAAATAAACCCCTTGATTAACAGAAACCCTAATGGTTGTCAATATAAACTAGTACCCTTGCATAGAAAGAGGCGTGTGCATGGCTCTTCATCTGTCAGTGAAGAGTTTTATGACATGGAATAAAAATTCTAAACGATAATGATTGCCACATATACTTAGGTCGATTTTAAATAATTGCTTTAATTTGCACAAATCAATGAAAACGGTAAAGAGAGCGAACACCGAGCGGTCGGTAAATAGGCTTCATATGTTCTTGCATATTAATTCCACAGCTGTGTTAATCAAATGTGAATTCTAAAAATACTGCAAAGAACTTGATGAAAAGTTAAAATCACCATCTATTTTGGCAATAAGTTTAAAACGTAATTTTCTACCTTTTTTTTTTACAGCCATTCCCCACTGTAAATTAATTTATCTAAACTTCTCAATATTTAAGAAAGACAACTGCTTCATAGATAAACTGAAACTCAAAAATATAAAGCTGGAGATTGGTCATCAATAAAATTACTTCCTTGAAAAAATACTCTGATTTTATACAAAGTAGACTAAGGTTCATGTGTATAGGATACTGGAGATTCTCAGTGACAACATTTATAAATTTTCGGCGATCATGAATACCTACTTGCAGATAGAATATCGACGGGAACTAATTTTGCTTTTTTAATTGAAGAACTCTTTTTATATTCATTTGAAGCAGAACTTTAACACGAGAAATAGAATATATATCCTTCAACATTCAGATAAAATGACGACACTTTATCAATTAATAATATTGACTGTTAACCAATGTGTTCGCGTGCGAAATATATCAGCTATTGTCGCAATTTACTTAAACTTGCGAAAATGAATCGTCGCCCAACATTTATTTTGCTTCAAATATTGTGAATAATGTTTTCTCAGTCGCAAAAAATTGTTTTTGTGGATTGATTTTAAACTGATAAATCGCGAATAAAAGATTACGCACATATAAGTTCGATAACATTACTCCCATTCACATATTACCTGGAAACAGTATATCCCAGCCACATCGTTTACCATGCTTTCATGTTTGGGTTGTCTCCTGTTTGTAGAAGCTTATAGCCAATAACAGCTATGTTGTCTATATTTTCAACTTTCCTTACTTAGAAGGGTTATTCGAAGAGTTCATGGACGATGTCAATCTTCGATATACTAGTACTACTTTCAAGAAATTTAAGATAAGCTCAATATCATGTGTAAAAATATTTGTTGTGTTAATATTTAAAGTTTCATTTCATTTGATTTAACAGAAATGAATTTAATTCATTTTAAATTCTACATGACTGTCAGTTTTGAATAGTTTTGAATATATTGGATTCCGAAACTTCATAAAAATCCTTACAAACAAAGATATAGATAATAGTTCAACCAAGGCTCTTTACTCATATAAAGAGTAGTGAAGGAGAAACTTCAAGAGTATTGTGCAACAATATATTCAAGAAGTGGTGTAAATCAGATATAGATCCTTAAAAATTCCAAAGAATTTTTGGACAATTTGAAAATACGATTTTACCTGCTAGCTGATTTTTAAATAAAAATGGAACTCGTGAATTTAGCTACCATTTGCAAAATTATTATGTTAATAAACAGTCTGATGGACACACTGGAAGTACTCTGAAGTCGACATAAAAACGTTTTCCTGAAAAAGTGTCTGATTGACAATATCTATGTTGTTTTTGGAGACCAGATCTTCAAACAATCTATTGGAATTCCAATGGGAACCAATTGCGCCCCGTTATTAGCAGACCTATTTTTGTATTCATATGAAGCAGAATTTGTGCAAAAACTTACTTGTGAAAAAAAATCTCTTGCTGTGGCCTTCAACTCGAAATTAAGATATATTGACGACGATATATTGAAATTATATTTCAATTAAAATTTGTAATTTCCATTCTTATGTCGATACGATATATCCTGGTGAGCTTGAGAAAGATAAAAGATACCACAAAGTCTGACACACCTGTTTCATAATTGAATATTTTACTTGAAAAAGACGTTAATGGTAATCTAACAACTAAGCTCTATAATAAACGTAATGACTTTAACTTTTCTATTGTCAACTTCCCTTAATTATGCAATAATATACCATCATCACCTGCATGCGGAGTTTTTGTATCTCATTTGATTCGATACACAAGAGATGCGCTACGTATGAATAACTTCTAAACACGGTAAATTATTGTAAAACAAGTTGATGAAACAAGAATATCAGCAGTCATAATTTCGTAAGTTCTATGGTCGATACAATGGACTTGTCAGCAAATATCAAATTTATTCTTGAGTCAAATGCTGATTGACTTCTTTCTAACCAATTGTTAGTCCATTATTTATTCATTGAATTGACGACGGATTTTCACGTTATGTCATCATGACAAAGAGCACATGGCGGGTGTGACCGATTGGCAGTGGATGCTAACTCCTCCATGGCTGATCCCACCTCTAATGTTTTGGAAATCCGTGCTTTCTCTGCTCAATTTTTCTGTTGTTTTACGGACTTTTGGTCTTGAAAACGCTAATCGTTATCTCCAAATGAACAGGGCATATAACGGTTGTGTCCGGTGGACAGACAGAAGATGACACCGTTTTACGGCAGCCGGTAGGTGCTAGTTGTCTGGCGGCTGCCAGAAGATAATTAGAGCCCGCCAAATGGCGGGAACCAAATAATTATCTGACGTTCGCCAGTTATCAATATATTCGATCAGTGCATACTATTAGTTCAAGATATATTTCTGTAGTCAGCGGCGACTCACACAAATTGTTCCGACAAAAATAGTTCCATCATTAATAAGTAGATACAACATAATTGTTCATGATAAGAATAATGTTGTGTATGTCATACGTAAAAGAAACCAAAATTAATATTAATTTTTCCTCCAAAGATCAATTTCCCCCCTAAATGCAAATAAAAAAATGTTAATATTCCTACGCTCGCTCCCTCCTCAGCTTTATTTTTTTTTTTTTTAATGATCGATAACAGAGAATATCTAGGTCATTCTTTGGTTGATATTTTTTCACTGATGAATTGATTATACTATATCAACAACTGTAGTAAAATCATGTTAATTGTTCGTTAATTATCATATAGTTTCGTTTAAGAGAAAAAAATAATCATTCTGTGTGTGTAGTATATTAAATGACGGAATTTTCAATCCCTGAGCAGATTCCTGCACATGTGTAGACAAACTACACATTGTAGTTGAGAGAGTACCTATAAATTAAAATGTGTAACAAAACCCGAACTGGCCGGGGATTTCTAAACTGACAATCGTTTAATTTTTATGAATCAGAATTTGTATTCATGTGATCTAATTATGAAAAAAAGTTCTGTCTGCCATCGTAACTTCTCTGTTCACGGGAGTCCGTTTGACAACTCCATCGCACGTGTATAGACCAAGGCTAACTGGTCTTGCAGACATAGGTATGTGTACTGTTTGTTAGCATGGTTAGGAGACTGGGTGACCGTAATGCTCACGAAATTTACACAAGTTCTATAACTAGACAATGCAGTTTTATTTTTATAATCGTCATTAAACACTGTTAAACATATTAAATCTTAAAGTCGAATATCTTTGGATATGGGGTAACCCATATCTATTCTTGTTTATGTAGCGGCCGTTTAATACCTACCTGGCACATACCGACTTCCGTACGTTTTCCTTAAATTTCTCGTTTTTCTAATGGCGTACGTTTCTTGCGTGATTGAGACTGCTTGGTAACAACTGGTTATCTTTACTTAAAATATACTCATTGCGTAAAATAATTAAAGTATAAACAAGAACATGCATGTTATTATTAAATGAAAAGGAACATGCAGTGCGCAATTAAATTCCAGAAAATAAAATCAGACTCTGTTCAATGGTTTTTAAATGTCTGAAATGCAATGAAACAAAAGCTATTGGAAATCAAAAATGAAGAAATAATAATCGTATGTTATGTAAAAAGTATTCTGTGTAATCATGTGTACACTGTAATCAGTTACCGACCTTTTCATTGAATACGAGTAATCTTAAAAGAAATGTAATCAAAACTTATTTTTGATTACGTTGATGATTATAGTTGTAAATAATTATTCATAATCAAAGACAAGAACTTTCAGTAAAAATTATGCAATTATCTTTATTTTTCTTTAAGTGTCTTTTAGTCATTTCAGGGACATTTTAAGATCTGTGGCGTAATTTCATCTGTCAAATAAATTTTAAATCCACCCATTTTAAAATTTGAAGCTGTAAAATCAATGCATTATACTGATTCACTCTCATTTATAAAAATCAAGGTCATGAAGTAAAAAAGTATTTCTGTAAAATTCTAGCTTTCCACGTCACTTAATATTGTTGCAGCACAGTTATGAAAATTGACACAATGATTGAATTCTCTATTTATATTTTGTTTAAAGATAATTCCGAATCATACTTTTAATCTATTTATTTTAGAAAATTTCAATCACAATAACAATGTATGTAAAACAGCAAGCATTCCAAAATAACAAGACAAAGATTTTTATTAGAATCAAGGATGTTTTATTTTTCAATTGGATAAAATATCAGTGAAGCTTTGTCCTTGAAAGTTTATATGGAGACGTGACGAGGGTTGTGCGTTGCACCTGTTTCAATGGTTTTGGAGTTAATTAATTCTATCGACAAGCTTTAAGCTACATATTTGTTTGGTTAATAGATTACATTTTTTTTTCACCGTGAAACAATTTCAATTTGAGTTACAATCTCTATATTAAATTCAAAACCTTAAAATAAAATCCTTTCGGACAAAGATACATAGCGAGTTCGAGTTAATGTTCTACCAAACCCCCTTCTTTACTCCTCAATTTTAAATGTAGTGAGAGAGAAACTTCATGAGTATTGTGCAACAGTATATTCGAGAAGTGGTTTAAATACAACGTGGATACTAAAAACTCCAAAAAACTTTTGGAGGATTTGAAATCATACAATTTTACCAAAGTCAACAACATGAAACTTTACAACTTATTAAATTTTTATACAACTAATCGTCAAGATAAATTAAAGTCAAAGCTTATTTTTATATCATTGACAGCTGCTTTTTCGATAGAAATGTAACTCGCAAATATACTCACATTGTCATTGATCATTTGCAAAATTATTTTGTTAAATACATTCTAATTGTATATACACGTGCTGTGAAGTTGAAATTAAATAGATCCTTGAGTTTCTGTTTGATAATATGGACGTGGTTTAGAAAACCAGGTCCTCCAACAATCTATGGGAATTGCCATGGGTACTAATTGCACCCCGTTATTTCAGACATTTTTTGCTCCGGATAACATTGACTTGCTATTGTCCTTAATATATCGTAGAATTTTCTTATGGATTCTTAAAAAGAAATTCTATATAGATTCCTTTGTAAAAGAAAAGTCTCTTTGTCATCTTGTTCTAATGTCACACTGTTCTGAAATAATGAGTTGAGCATAGGTAATTCTCTAGCTTTAAGAATTGCCTGCATATAAATTTGATTTGATGGATACATGGTTGACGTTTCAAATTCCCTGGCAACATTAACTAAGTAGAGCGGACGGCTACTACTGATAATTGCCTTTCATGACCTTACCAAAAAAAGATGGAATAATTTAATTTCTTCCCTTTTTAACCTATCTTGAGCTCAAACCCCGTATACGACTGGCTTTATCGAGAGAAAAGAAAACAACAACTGGTCCTTCGATAAGCAATAGACACCTTAAAGTGAAAGTTGTGGGTCTTTTAAATTTGGATGAGACCTGAAATCTGAAGATGTTGTGGCAACCGTTTGCGTGATTCCCTATCTCTTTAAAGGCCGTTCATGACGAGGTCTGAATGAACCTTTTCAATAAATGATGAGTCTCTTCATGAGTAAAAAATCTCTAACAGGTCGTATCACAACATACAATCAATCTTTATTTTTGATATATTATACTTGAATTTTCTTACAAAATGCAAAATATATTGAACCTGATAAAAATTGTGATTGTTTCTGCACAGTATCATTAGTACTTACTGACATGTACCTGTAACACCAATGTAGGATATCCAAAATGAATGGGATTAAATGTTAATAATGAAAAGCGATCGACCTCATAGAAACTATAACAAAAATACAATTCTATGACAACATTGGCATTTGAAATTTTCAGAGGTGTATAGAAAGAGTAATTACTAGTATCCCTTGTCATCTGTTGACCGGTCAGACCCTCCGTGAGCCATACGTGTATGTATTGATCAGGGTGATGGAAAATTTCGAAGTCAAAATAAGTATAAAAATAAAAGCCTAACATTTGGTATGAAACAAGTCACTAAAATACGACCAAGTGATAACATATATTTGCTAAGAAGGTCATTACAACGAAAAGAATTTAGAAAATGCTGGTTTAAAAGGAAGTTGTTTAAATTCCTGTAATATCAACTTATGTGTGAGTAGCCTGTCTCAGTTTTTAAATATTTCGTACTAAGACCATGTTCTTGAGAAGCAAATTCATCCCATGGATATGCTTGTGAAATTACAGAATATAACTACAAAATAAGGAAAGTTGACGATTATCTATTTTGTCACACAATATAACTTTTAGGTGACCATTTTCGTCTATTGTCTGTAAAAGATCCAAATATGAAACAGATATGGCAAACTCTGTGTAGCTTTTTTTTAATTTCATTTTAACTGAGATATATACGTAAAGTCGACATATGAATAAATGAACTTGTTAATTTTAAATTAAAGTTTGAAAATTTAAATCCGTTGATGCTTTACATTCGAGGTTGGGGTTTGTGGCTCACGTTTTAAAAAGTAGTAATCTTCAGAATTTAGTTCAAATCATGTGTTCAGCTTTTTTTTAAAAAAAAAATATTCTTAAAATATTTAGATACATATAAGAATGCAATGTTTCTATGTAGTTATTCTTTTCAAATATACGAGTTTAAAAAAGGAAGATTTTTTCCCCAATAAAATCAAAGCCTAGAGGGTCTGTTGCACTATAAGTGAAATTAAACTTCGCAGCTGCTCGATAAAACTCTTTTAAGTTCCGTCAATCAGAAACAAAATCTGCAAATTAAACTAGATTCTGTACGTTTAAATTTACAAATCCGGTATCCTTGATTAATTAAGGTCATTCGAGCTCCGCTAGCTAGAAACAGGGTCAACAATTACATTTCTATAAAAGTAAAGATCGAATTACAATAAAAACAATGTTACGGATAAACATCCAAGAGCAGTTGTTCTACTTTTATGATTTAGAAGTAAAGTCTTCTTTTCATTGAAAGATAACAGTTTCTCCGATATTTCGTTGAAGTTATTTTTACAAGAAAAAACAACTTTTACTGTTAAAACATTCCCTAAAACTCTTAAAAAAATTCACATTATTTCAGTTTATGGTTGACTGTACCTCAATAACCGAGGCAATTATATAACACTAATACATGAATTAATTGTACTCCATGTTGTTTGACACCCAATCCCTGCCGTGACGCGAGGCCTCGGTTCAAACAAATGTTTGAATTATCAAAGAAGAAAAAGAAAAAAAATGTGCCCAAACATTTTTTTTGAAAAGTGGGGGGGGGGGGGGGGGTTCGATGCCAACTTTTTTCAATATCAACTTCTTTCAGTACCAAACTTTCTGCATAAAATTTTCTTTATTGCGTTTAATCTCAATAATTATTGCGTTTAAGCTCAAAATATTGCGTTTATCCGCAATAATTATTGCATTATAAACGCAAAAGATTGCAATTAATCGCAATGATCATTGCGTTTAAACGCAAAACACTTAATCGCAAAAGAATGTGTTTTAACATGCATTCTCTGTAAGCACCAAAAAAATTACTATAGGGCTTGGAAACGACATATCTCCGATTTTGATGAAATTTGCACCACAGGTGCACCTTGGTACAAAACCAGCAAATATGGTGTTAGAAGTTTTCCACGTGTACCCGGTTGCCATGGAGACGGATCCATTGAATTTGGCCATTTTCGACCATTTTTGACCAAACAAAAACATGAAAATTGAGGAAATATGAATGCATTTTTATCTTTATGTAGTGAACTCAAATATAAATCTTTGGATCATAAGAAAACATCAACTGTTAAAGAATACAGGGGATATAACCAGTTATTCCAGAATTGACCCCACTCTAGAAAACGGTTCTGCAAAATAGCACAGTTTCTCAAAATGTGAAAAATGGACAATTTGGCATTTTTGAGAAATTTAAGGTTAAATAAAAAAAATTGTCTATGGAAATTTTTCAGATCATATGCGTGTCGTCAAACGTCAGTATTAGTAGTGTCCCCTCATGAAAAAATTGGAGTGGGATCTCAATGCTATTTTTAGAAACATGTCTCTAAAAATAGACATATTTAAAAAAAACCAAAAAATGAAATTTGGGCAGAGTTTAAGATGCCATAGCTAGGTAATTATGATATATACTGTAAAAGTCAATATGCTAATGTCAGAGACTGCACACCAATAACTACCACGCATATTATTTTCAGGGATTTCCGTTTTCTATTTCTAGCTTCAAATGCCTAAATATAGACAGGTCTCATAAAATGACGAAAAATGTCAATTTTCCATCATTTTGAAGCTCCACTGAATCATAAATAATGAAAATATGGATCTCTCCAATATTTCATCAATAAGAACAAGGAATAGTATAATGTCTCATAAATTATTGAGGACAGGCTCTCAAATCTATAAATAGTACAAATGTCTAAATGTAGACACATATGAAATTAACTGTTTAATGTTGATTTTCCACTAATTCTCAAATTAGAGATAGGAAATTTACCAACTTCCTGTCATTAACTGTAACTGATATAATATGACTGACAAGAACAAAAAGAACATTCAATGGAATGCAGCATGATAAGCAGAGGTTTCCATTTCTATTTATAGTAACACATGTTTAAAAATAGACATAATGCAAAATATCGGGAAAATGTCGTTTTTGTACTTTTTTCTAAAACTTTGGATGAATAATTGCTGACTATATTTTTTTAACTGCTATTGGCATCTAGTGACCAACAAGTAAAAGAAAGCATATAAGAAATACAGAATGAGAAGCAGAGGTTTCCATTTCTATTTATAGTAACACATGTTTAAAAAATAGACGTACTGCAAAATATTGGAAAAATGTAATTTTTTGTACTTTTTTCTAAATTTTTGGATGAATAATTGCTGACTTTCTGTTTTTAACTGCTATTGGCATATGGTGACCAACAAGTAAAAGAAAGCCTTATAGTAAATATAGAATGAGAAGCAGAGGTTTCCATTTCTATTTATAGTAACATGAGTTTAAAAATAGACATACTGTAAGCTATCGGAAAAATGTAGTTTTTTGTACTTTTTTCCCCTCACATTTTGGATGAACAATTGCAGACGATATGTTTTTTTACTGCTATTGGCATTCAGTGACCAACAAGGAAAAGAAAGCATACATGAAATACAGAATGAGAAGCAGAGGTTTCTATTTCTATTTATAGTAACACATGTTTGAAAATAGACATGCTACAAATTCTCGAGAAATTGTAGACTTTCGCGCTTTTTTTTTTCTAACATCAGGGATGGTCAAAGTGCAGACAAATGGCTTTTATTTGTTATTGACAGAATGTGACTAACGAGTATAAAAAAGCTTTTGCTAAAGTGTATAAGAATAATGTTTAAGGGTAATTTTACATTTCTGCCTATAGTAACAAATATTTATAAATAATCAGGTAAATAAATAATCTTCCGTTTTTCTAAAAATTAGTGATATGAAATTTGCAGTCAAACTTTCATTAGCTTAACTGACATGGCTAATTGTATTCGGCGCGCCATCGCGTCCACCTCATTCCAATACATGTATCACAAAAGTATGTTCTCCCTGCATTAAAACACTCAAATGACAGCGATTTTCTGTATAAATTAAGCATTATCGTTTATATTCAGGTCGACAGCCCGAGCCTGATTGAATTTTTTTGTTAGTTGGATCCAGAAAATTTTCCCTAGGAGGCGGTGGCTCAAATCACTATGTCAGTTTAAACTAGAACTGTCCAAACGGGACTAAATACCCCCGCTGGGCTTTTCAAAGGTGCTAAATCATGAATATTTAATGGATCTAAAAGAAGAGAGAAATGCTAAAAAATTTTTAATGCAAATGTAATTGCTCATAATATTTTCATAAATGAAACGAAGGCGCATCCTAATTTAAAAAAAAAAAAACAGACTAAACATACGGACCAGACACGAATTATGAACTTTTTCTGCCAGTGACCTTGACCTTGCATTAATGACTTTGGATCAAAGTCATGATAGAAAATCAGATAATTAGAAATTTTTTTGTTAAGTAGTTTAGCCATAAAAAAGATATGGACCATACACAAATAATCAAAACTTTCTTCAAGTGAGCTTGAACTTCCCCAAATGACCTTGCGTCTAGGTCATGACACATTCTTAGGTCATGAGCAATCTTTGTGTGAAATGAGAACCTACCAAGTTCATCGATAAGAAAGATATGGAGCGGACACGAATTATGAAATTTTTCTTCAGTGACCTTGAATTTCCCCAAATGACCTTGGGTCAAGGTTAAGACACAATCTTAGGTCATGGGAAATCTTTGTGTGAAATAAGAACATGCCAAGTTTATCCGTAAGAAAGATGTGGACCGGACAAGAATTAAATTTTTTTCAGTGACCTTGAACTTCCCCAAATGTCCTTGGACCAATATCAGTTAAAGTTAATGACAGGAAGTCAGTAAATTTCCTATCTCTAATTTGAGAATTAGTGGAAAATCAACATTAAACAGTTAATTTCATATGTGTCTATTCTTAGACATTTGTACTATTTATAGAGATGAGAGCCTGTTCTCAATAATTTGTGAGATATTATACTATTCCTTGTTCTTATTGATGCAATATTGGAGAGATCCATATATTTATTATATATGATTCAGTGGAGCTTCAAAATGATGGAAAATTGACATTTTTCATCATTTTATGAGACATGTCTATATTTAGGCATTTGAAGCTAGAAATAGAAAACGGAAATCCCTGAAAATAATATGCGTGGTAGTTATTGGTGTGCAGTCTCTGACATTAGCATATTGACTTTTACAATATATTTCATAATTACCTAGCAATGGCATCTTAAATTCTGTCCAAATTTCATTTTTTGGACTTTTCTGAAATATGTCTATTTTTAGATACATGTTACTAAAAATAGCATTGAGATCCCACTCCAATTTTTTCATGAGGGGACACTACTAATACTGACGTTTGACGACATGCATATGATTTGAAAAATTTCCGTAGACAATTTTTTTTATTTAACCTTAAATTTCTCAAAAAATGCCAAATTGTCCATTTTTCACATTTTGAGAAACTATGCCATTTTGCAGAACCGTTTTCTAAGAGTAGGGTCAATTCTAGAATAACTGGTTATACATGTATGTCCTGTATTCTTTAACAGTTGATGTTTTCTTATGATACAAAGATTTACATTTGAGTTCACTACATAAAGATAAAAATGCATTCATATTTCCTCAATTTTCATGTTTTTGTTTGGTCAAAAATGGCCGAAAATGGCCAAATTCAATGGATCCGTCTCCATGGCAACCGGGTGCACGTGGGAAACTTCTAACACCATATTTGCTGGTTTTGTACCAAGGTGCACCTGTGTTGCAAATTTCATCAAAATCAGAGATATGTCGTTTCAAGATTTTTTGTTGCTTACAGAGAATGCATGTTAATGCAATAATTTTGTGATTAAACGCTATAATATTGCAATTAAACGCAATACTTTCGCGAAAAAACGCAATACCTTAGCAATTATTCTTTATGAATAATAATAAAAAAAAAGATTAACAAAAATGAACATTTAACTTGGTTTCTCATACTAGTGACCTTGCTAAAGTATGTTTGAGGGTTTTGAACTATAGACGTGATGAAAAATGAAACATTAGCAAAGGATCTAATAACCAAGTCTTGTAGTAAATGTGATGATTCAACTTTATTATCGTCAACTTTTCTTACCTATGCAGCATTATATCTTCATCACCTGCATTCAAGGTTAATATCTCTTAGATGACTCGATAGAGACAAACAACTTCTAAAACAAGGTTTTTTTTTAATTAAAGTTGATGAAAACACTATGAGCAGTATCGTTTAAAATTATCTTTTTTTAGATTTGCTATGGTCGATAAAACGACCTAGTCAGCAGATACAATCTATCATTAAGTAAAATGCTGACTGCTTTTTTTATACTTAATGATAGACCATTATTTAATCACTGAATTGTCAACGGATTTTTCCATATTTCCTGTGTGTGACCAATTGGGTGTGACACCTAATTCACCTCTCCTGTTTTTTAGTTCCGTGTTTGCTCTGCTTCAGAGTTTGCATTGTTTAATGGACTTTTGAGCTTGAATACTGTCTATTATCTCCATTTATTTTATACAGGAGTTGCATACAAAATTTTATAATAAACCTTATTTCATAAGAATTTTAACCCGCACTTATAGTAGTGCTATCACAAGTTACCATGAACTAGTAAAAGAATAGTTTTAGCCTTGCTGAGCTATATATATAGAAATATGAACAGACACAATAACATTTTAAATTTTAAGCTATGTCTTTTAGAATCAGTTTTCGGATATTTTTCCCAATATTTGTTTACCGAGGATTACGATGTATTTCAAAATAAGTAGTTGAGTGATTTCGTACACAATAACGCGGATTTTTTGATAATGTAAGTAATGTATTTTTGTGAATATTGGTTAAACATATGCAAGCACATGTTACTCTGTATCCAATGAATAAGCCAGGGGAAAGATATAAATATTAAAATAATCACAGTGATGCCTCAGTTTTACAAACTTTGTCCGCGTAGTTGTTTGCAGACCATTGTTCAGGTAAATAATTTCTGTTGCCAACTTTTATATTACTTTTCAGATCAAGACTGGCATACCATTTCAAAGTTGTTGATATTTGAAACAATATCAAATGTTTATTGTTTTTTATTTTAACTCGTAGTCTTATATTTTCTTTCTTTTAAAAATAATATAGGGCATATTTCTAATAACTAAATTTTCTTTAAGTCTTCTGCAAGAAGACTATTTTTGTTATCTATATGTTATCTATAATAGGAATACGCCCCCAATGTATCTCAATTGATAGGGGCCAGTAAAGAACCCGAGTGCCGAGTGAAGGTCTAATCTTGATTCCCTTCACAAGTATTTGATGGTGTCTCTAATTGAGTGAAGAATTCTTGAATGGGACTTTAAACAACCAATAATCAATCATTAAATGCAAACACCACTGCACATATCTTCCAGTCGATATGAATCGTACCTTTAAATTTTTTTTGCACCTTTCAAAAACGCATATTGCACTGTTGTTGGTTCTTAATTTCTTAAATTCACGCAAGTGCTTCTCATGTCGGCAATAGCATTATTATACCAATATTTAACGTTAGTCTATGTTTACAGGTATATTCAATAAAGTAGGTCTTTCATGTAAATAACAATGGCTTGAACAATTATATTGATAGAATTAACGGGAAAATGTACATACAATGTTTTATTCTAATGCAATTGTTTTGTAAAACACTTTTTGATTGGTTAATGCACTGATGTTTGAAGCAGTAAAACGAGCATTAACGAGCGTGAAAGCTTTTTCATTGTGACGTCATAATAGAGCGACGCAAAAACACAATGCACTGTGACGTACTTTATTAACAAAATTCAACAAAAAAAGACATAAACAATAAACAAAATGCATGGATTGCATTAGAATGGGAATAACTAATCTTCTAATTTGGTATTTGCGACCGTTAATGCTGATTTAACGGTCGCAAACATCCGTTTTACCGGCTCCGCTTACGCGTCGCCGGTAAAACTCAATTTGCGACCGTTAAATCAGCATTAACGGTCGCAAATACCAAATTAGAAGATAGTTATTCCCTAATTTTTCTAACTTTAAGAAAAGCTAGGAGTTTTGTGATAAATCTAAGAAAATAATTGACTTTTGTGAATTCAGCAATTGAGTTTTCTTTTTTATTGAAGTTTTCTTTAAAACACGATATAACTGAGAATATTCTTATTTTCAGATGTCTGACATTAATAAAAGCTAAGAGTTTTGTTTTAAATCTCAGAAAATAGTTGATTTTTATAAAACTGCAGCAATTGGGTTTCTTTTTATTGCAAGTTTCCTTTAAAAAAAAACGACGTCACTGAGAATATTCTTGTTTTCAGATCTTATTTAAGAAATAAGGTATCATTTTTAGAGTTTCACTGATATATGACATGAAATCGGTCACGTGATCAAATTCTGTAACGCCCAAATGGCGTTATGGTGCATTTGCTCACGTACCGACCTTAACTCATTCCCAATGAAACTCTAAAAAAATGATATTTCATTTCTGATATATATATATATTTTTCATTTTTTATTCGTGTGACTAGGAGAAATATGCACTATTTAGACTTTGTTAATGGAATAAAACATAACGTATCTACAGCGTCTTGTGAGGTCACAATCTTAACTTTCCAAATGACTCGTGCAGTTTGCTTTTCATATGCAATAAAATCGGATCATATGACCAACTGCATGTCGTTGAAAATTGAATTTCAATTTCATTATCATTGTTATATAAGGAAAGACACCAGCAAATGTAAATATTAGTTTATAAAACTGACATATATTTCCCAAGAATACCATTCTGTAAGATCGAGCGTGTGCATTTCAGCAAAAAATGTTAAAGTTCCTAGTTTCCAAAGCTCGGGAGCGCAGTTGAATTGTATATTTGCGATGAGCAGCAAAAATGATTGTTATTACAATGTATTTCTTATTTCAGGATATGACAATGATTCTTCGCATTCTTTTGGTTTTGGCTTTGGTGTCTTTTGCCGAAGGCTGCAGCATTTTCTTTCAAAGGAACACTTGCACGTGTCGATGCGGCGATTTCTTCGACATCTGCGATAATGGCTGCAAAAGAATAAGCGGTATTTGGGGTACAACTTGTTCGTACAACTGTGCTAAACTGCTGAGGAGCTGTTTGAACAATTGTCCAAAGTAAAATGTTTTGAAATTATTTCACTACAAGCGGGATATCAGCTGATAAATAGTTTGAAGATGCAGGATAACCAGTAGCAACTTATGAATTCTGAAATATTATGCATATATATTGACTTTAAAATACCTTTCGATTGAAGACTTTCCTTGAAACAAATTTACTATTACTGTACCTTTTCTGTAAATGGAATAAAAATTGTTGCAATCAATTGTCTTAGATTATTTTGTCTCAAGTATTTTTTTTTATTTTCCTAATGCTACTTTCAAAAAAGGCATTTTGATACCATCTTAAAAGGAAAAGAATCGTTGGTATGCATGCCAATAGTATGAAATAGAAATATTATTCAACCTACTCTTTTATTAATAAAATAAAACAAGTTGTACCGGTCCAGGCGCCCGAACGGTAACTTGTGTTTGATACAAAATTGCAAAAGATCCATGGAATGACATATGATTAATTATATTAAAAAAAATTAGCAAGTGCAAGCATAATGTATCAAGAAAACGTAGTGACTCTGAAAATAGATCTGATCTTTTCCTTATGGAAGAACTATTTATGTGCTTAGATAGAAGCAAAATTATATTATTGTCGTCCTGTACAATATTAAATTCTTATATAATACTATACATTCCATTGCATAGAAATGATTTTTTCTAAAACAATTTATACTTTTTTAAGTCTAACTCATAATAAATGTTTTAATTACATACACATTTATTGTAACAATACATTTTGAAAGCAAAATAAAATTCTCAAAAATGCAGCTCATATTGCTTTAATATTCTTTTATCATAATTTTCTTTGATTAGTAGGGCTAGATTGATTTCTTATTCACCTTTTGCAAAGTTCCATTAGAAGCGAAAGTCTCGGGTTTTTCGGATAAAACCTGAAAGCCAAGAACTCGTATCACAGGTGTCACAACAGTATTAATTTCTGCTATATATTCTTACCAAAAAATGCGCAAGTTTGACTAGATGTAACTAATTCAGAACAAACTTCTGAGAAGTTTCCTTTTCAGATCTTGTAAAATCATTCTTTATAAAGATTTTAGTACCAAAAAATACGAGCCATCCAGCAAGGCACGCAAGTTTGTTTCGGTCGAAGTTGAGCAGGTGCTTGAAAATCTAGTCCAGGGCCTAATCACTCCCCACTCTTGACAGTATACAGAAAGATCAGCACGCCCTAAATTTTAATAAATCTGGTCAATACAGGAAGTTTACATGTTGTTTTTCATCTCATAAAATTTTCAGCTCCAGTCTCGTATCAAAATGCCCGAATCGGAAGGGAAGATTCAGGGATTATTTTGCGTCAGCCATGATTTGATGTGAACCAAAGTGTAATACTGTTATGACACCAGTAGGCGTTTGCACCATCAAGAAAAATAATTTGTACGATGAGTTCGAATGCCGAGTAAGTGTTACAAAAAGAGTATAAACTTATCAATAACTATTTTTAATGTAACAATTATTGTGACATCTGTGTGAATGGGAGTTAGCCTAAAACAGAAAAATTATAAACGAACAAAACCTTTTTGGAGTAAAAATTTTTAATGATACTTTTCCTTTACTTTGTTGTCTAAAATACCTTTGGTAATCCAATATTTGTTAGCAGTAGGAATACTGTGAAATCACAAATTTTCGTGGGGTTTAATTTTGCTGTTTTCGAGGTATCAAGAGTCCCAAGAATTAATGACCGCCACTAAATTTAAAATGTTGCATTTATAACTACTAACAATTTTTCATCCAAAAAATCAAATCCCCATGAACTAAGAGTTTTTTCTCAAATCCCCAAAAATTTATCCGCACGAAAATATATGATTTTACAGCATACAGTGCAATACGGAAGCGCGTTGAGGCCAGTTCAAAGAAAGATATATTTTTATTGTGTTTAATCGCAATAGTTATTGCGTTTAAAAGCAAAAGATTGCGTTCAATTGCAATAATTATTGCGTATAAACGCAATACATTGCGATTAATCGCAATAATCATTGCGTTTAAACGCAAAGCACTGTGTTTAAATGCAAAATGAATACTTAGGAGGATTATTGCGTTAAAATACCAAGAGTACTGTGTTTAAGTGCAAAAAATCATTGCGTTTAAATGCAAAAAATTATTGCGATTAAACGCAAAATCATTGCAAATAATCGCAATATTATTGCGATTAAACGGAAAGTTATTGCAATTAAACGCAAAATTATTGCGATTAAACCTAAAAATTATTGCATTCAATCGCAAAACTATTGTGTTCAATCGCAAAACTATTGCGTTTAATTGCAATTTTATTGCGTTTAAACGCAAAAATTATTGCGATTAAATGCAAAGATATTATTGCAAAAATATTAAATGCAATCTTTTGCGATTAAAAGCAAATTAAAGGCAGAGATTTTTTACCGGGTGGTAAATTCCAGGTGAGGTAGGGGCTTATTCTGTTCAGGTGTGAATGCCTTGGGGGCTAGCATTCTATCTGTGGTCATTTGTCTGCTAATCCCTTTATACAGGAAGTGATTAAATACACAGTGAAATACCCCAGCTGTCAAACTTTACCTGTGTTGGAGATCTTGAGAAATTTTCTCTATACTACGTTCAGTAAACATCAAAGGATCAAAAGTTAATTTGAAGGTCCACACGAGTGCCAAACAAGGTGTACAGGGTATACACAGGTACTACTAAGTAAATGTCAATCAAGTCCTAGCAGCCAATGATGTACTTCGCGCACTTGATTGACAGGGGCTACCCAGACCACGTACTTTTGAAGGTGGTGCTTAAAATCGCTGCCTTTAAGTACTTTGCGTTTAAACGCAATAATTATTGCGATTAATCGCAATCTTTTGCGTTAAAACGCAATGATTTTTGAATAAAAAAATCTTTCTTTATCTGAATTGGCCTCAACGGGCTTCCGTAGTGTAAACCTTGTTATTCAGAAAATTATTTGTAAAAGAATATTGTCTTGATCCTTGAAACACAGGATGGGAGATAAGGTATCAGAAAGAAGAACCTGGAACTTGTAATACACGTATTATTTTTTTAAAAGCATTAAATGCTTTTACTCGCGATTAATGTTTAGAAATCCTCATACCTTAGAGTATTTTAATGTTATAATTATATATATATATATATATATATATATATATATATATATATATATAATTTAGGGATGTCAAATCGGTCAATTTTTAATACTCGGTTACTCGGACGTTCTTCCGATCGAGTACCCCGGTACTCGGTAAAAGTGTAAATAAATATGAACAAGTAAATTGAAGACTGTCATTGTAAACTCTCAAGTAGAAACTTAAACCAGATGCATTGATAAAAGGCTTACCCGTAAGTAATAATGATGAGCACTTCGTGCCCGACGAAATTTAATATAACATTTTTTAAAGTTCAATATATTTATCAGATAAACACAAGAAATAAAATTATAAGTGGTTCACAGTGTTTTTGTTTAAAAAAAATAATCTGCCCCGCAATTGTAATGTTACTCTTTGTCGCGTTTGACGATCAGGTATCAGTCGTCAGAGCTACGTACAGTATCAACTTGAACTTGATCAATTTCTCCTAACAGAGCGGATTTACGATTTTCGTACACTTTTTCGATCCTAGATTTTATAAGACGGGACGGTATTTTGTAGTTTGGTGCAACGACGGACATCAGTTTTTTAAAGCCTTTGCATCCAACCATGCAGTTGTATTGGCATGTAATCAAACACAACCATATCAACAATCGCACGTGTAATATCATCGCTTTTTTATCCAGAATTTACGGCCTCTCGGAGAATTGACAAAATTATCTAATTTATTTAAGCATAATAGACCTAAACGATGTTCATTGAAAACAATTAATTAAAGCCAAACAAAAAATAAGGGTAGAAGACCGAGGGCCGAAGGTGAGAAAAGTCAGGTACCCCAGTTGCTTGGTCACGATAATTACTGTATAAACACTGCCAAAGGCGATAACGGTCATTTAGAGTTGTAGTACACCCTAATTACTGTATGTACAAGTGCAATGAGCATTTTACGTTTTAAAACAGATTGTTTAATGCATTTATAAATAAGCTTCGAAATATTCAAAAATATACATCCGAGTAACCGAGTACCGATTTTAGTATTCGATACTCGGACGTTCGATCGAGTACCCGGTTAACCGGGTACTCGTTGACATCCCTAATATCTATCTATATATATATATATATATATATATATATATATATATATATATATATATATATATATATATATATATATATATATATATATATATATATATATATATATATATATGTTATTTTCAAAGAATTGAACAGGAAAGAATGCATTTTTCAAATTGTGCCTGACGTCCGAAAAATATCTTTTTGCGTACTTTTTCTAACATTTCTCTTTCTCATTTAGATTCTTCAGTTTTCTATTTATTGTATCATTTGAAGTCAAAACAAATAAATTTTTCTGTAAAAAAAAATATCAAAGCCTTTATTTCAGGATTCTTCTGTTTGACTTGTATATGCACAAATTTGATCATAATTTCCTTCCTCGTCTGTGACGTAAATTCTGGAGACAACGTTAATTTTTCCATTGAGAAGGAGTGCGTTGTAGTTGTTTGAGGCCACTGTCATATGAGAATAGTCTTCTTGCACAGATTCATGACCAGCATTGTTTATGGTCTGATTTCTTCCCAATCCTGTATAAAATATTTTTATGGTTTTAAAGACTGCTAGGATAATTTTTTTTAAAAGTTTCTATGGCAACCCCTCCCCAAATATCTTTACCTATTTTTATAGTTTAGAAAGTCTTCCTTAGAATTTTTATAATTTTTTGTTCAGTGTTTGTTTGCATTTAAGTACTCACTTCTTAAATACTGGTGTAGACACTTTAATCTGTAGGAATAAAAAATCATTTTTAAAACAAAAAAGGCTTTAGTTTTATGCAAGAAGATATATAAATAAAGTAAAATTGACATGGTACTACTTTAGACGAGTTTACCTGGTACTGAATGTTATAAAACTTAGGTTTCAATGATAATTTGATATACCTGTATATGTATAGCCCTAAAGCACAGATCTGCATTAGACCTATGGTATATGTTAATGTGTACGCACACTCACCTTTCATTGTAAAAGAAGACAATAATGGCTAGAAATGATCCGACACTGATAATTATTCCCATTATAACAGCAACAACTGTACTAATGTATGATCGTTCGTTCAATCCAGTTCTTCCTGAACCCGAGGAGAATAAAGCAAAATGTAAAACATTGTCAGATTTTTAACAAAAGTATCTTTTACCTGTAGGTAGTTTAAATTAATTTTAAAAATACATATGGTACCATCTCAAGCTACTCGTACACCATTACAACTTAAATGTGATAAACATTAAAAAAGAAAATCAAACATTAGACGTGAACGATTGCAAAGCAGAACAGGTACCAAAAACAGAAATCTCCAGCACCAATAACATTTGTTGTGTCTTTCTTTTTTTCAGCATTTAAAAGACTTTTCGAGAATGACAAATATTTCAAGACAACCCCTTATAATATCGTCAGGGGTAGAAACAAAGCATAATTAGCCTAGTAGGATACATGTGTCAGCATAAGTGTTTCATGTAAAAGATTCTAGAATGTGAAATGAAAAGAAAATACATGTAGTATCTACATTAAAGGATGGTTATTTATTGCTTAACGACTACAAAATGTTTATCTCAAATGGTTAGTAATATAATGATCAAAACAAATAAACTTAGTTGTTTTAAAAAATAGGCTTACTTGAACTTGTTTCAATATATTTAATTTTTGCTGTTTATAAAATATTTGATTTGAAAGTCTTTTGTGCTTGATAGAGATATCTATCTGACGCAATTTAAAGAAACTTTAAATGAAGAACAATTCTGAAAGATCACCAAATTCATACTTTAAAAAAGCCTATCAATGCAAATGTCTCAATTTGCCCTCACAACCTTTCAAATAGAGTTGTTAAAGTGAAACAAGGTTGTGTATCATTTCTGTAAACTAGTCATCAAAAGGATTTTTTTTTAAATGAGTAAAATGACATAATATTTCAAACATTCCTTTTTAACAAGAAGTGAGGGAAAAATTGGCAATACTTGTATATTAAAATAGACTAACATGACATTGACAGTAAAATTTTACTACCAATTAATATTCAAGCAGTAAGGAACATACATCCAGTTTCTATAAACATGCATGTTTTTGCATTTATTTTAATAGCAAACATTATTGCAATTACATATCAAAATACTTTTGGAAAAAAGTATTCTATCCAAAAAATACCCTTCACTGTATCATAAGCACACCCAATCTTCCTGTCACAGTACTGTGCAAAGGTACAGTTACATTTACTCAGAGACGCAATTTAAAGAAACTTTAAATGAAGTACAGTTCTGAAAGATCACCAAATTCATACTTTAAAAAAGCCTATCAACTGCAAATGTCTCAATTTGCCCCCACAAACTTTCAAATAGAGTTGTTAAAGTGAAACAAGATTGTGTATCATTTCTGTGAACTAGTCATCAAAAGGAGTTTTTTTTAAATGAGTAAAATGACATAATATTTCAAACATTCCTTTTTAACAAGAAGTGAGGGAAAAATTGGCAATACTTGTATATTAAAATAGACTAACATGACATTGACAGTAAAATTTTACTACCAATTAATATTCAAGCAGTAGGGAACATACATCAAGTTTCTATAAACATGCATGTTTTTGCATTTATTTTAATAGCAAACATTATTGCAATTACATATCAAAATACTTTTGGAAAAAAGTATTCTATCCAAAAAATACCCTTCACTGTATCATAAGCACACCCAATCTTCCTGTCACAGTACTGGGCAAAGGTACAGTTACATGTACATTTACTCAGAGACGCAATTTAAAGAAACTGTAAATGAAGTATAGTTCTGAAAGATCACCAAATTCATACTTTAAAAAAGCCTATCAACTGCAAATGTCTCAATTTGCCCCCACAAACTTTCAAATAGAGTTGTTAAAGTGAAACAAGATTGCGTTTCATTTCTGTGAACTAGTCATCAAAAGGAGTTTTTTAAGTGAGTAAAATGACATAATATTTCAAACATTCCTTTTAAACAAGAAGTGAGGGAAAAATTGGCAATACTTGTATATTAAAGTAGACTAACATGACATTGACAGTAAAATTTTACTACCAATTAATATTCAAGCAGTAGGGAACATACATCAAGTTTCTATAAACATGCATGTTTTTTGCATTTATTTTAATAGCAAACATTATTGCAATTACATATCAAAATATTTTTGGAAAAAAATATTCTATCCAAAAAAATACCCTTCACTGTATCATAAGCACACCCAATCTTCCTGTCACAGTACTGGGCAAAGGTACAGTTACATTTACTCAGACATCCAAATCCAAAGTAGCCATACAGACATGGTCCTCCTGTACAGCTATCTCCATATGCTCCTATTTCACAGGCTGTTACATTCAAAAAGTATGTTAAAGATGTTTAAAATCACTCAGTAGTCTACTTTGTTTCCCTAATAATAGCATGTCTGATCTTGTATTGATATACCGGGTATTTTTTGTAAAGTGGAACAGGATTGCAGTTTGTGTACATAACGCTTGATTTAAAACAAAAAATAAATTGTTAAAGTAAAATGAAAATACAAGAATTTTAATGCAATACGCATAATCTTCAGTCAAGGACCAAGAACAATCAAACGGATGCTGTGTTACAATGGAAAATGTAATAACAATGCCAACTATAATTGATTGTAATTATTTTATTTTGCGCTATTACATTTTCTTAAATTATGAAGCAAAAGTATATACACATGTAAAACAAAATGTATTAATCCTGAAAGTCCGTAATTACATTTTTGTTATTACATTCTGCGTTGAACTCGACTCAAAATGTAATATTCCCGGATTATTATATTTTTTGCGGTGTTATGACAATTCGCAATGTTACAGTGAGGCAAATGAACAATGTTTGTGTAATTGTATGGCCCATATATATGCAATGAAAATCTGTCTAAATTATACTGAGCATGTATGTTACGTAATTGATTAAGATGAAAGAATAGGACAGAATAGTCGCTACACAAACTCAAGAGAGACTGAACTTTACATTTTTGATTTTTCATTACATCTAACATCAATTGAGTAACTGGTATCACATATTTAGTCAGAAATACATCTACTAGCATTTATTTCAAGAAAAATATTTAAATGGAAGAGAAAAATGAAATTCATAAATTAGATTGGCTATGATTCATAAAAGAGTTTACTTATCACAATAACATTTATCCATAATGATAAGTGCGTTAATTTTTCTTTCTACATGTATGAATATAATTAATTCAGTAAAATCAAGGAAATCAAGTCGTATAAGGAAGTCCTTCACGATTTGAATGAAAATCACATGCAAGTAAATACTACTATTAATTCTGAAACATTTACATGGAAATAAGTTTGTAGCGCCGAATATATTTAGATTTAATCAAAACATCAACTTACGTGTGCAGAAGTCGCCATCTTGTCGATAATTTGTACAACATTGTAGAGTTTCTCTAAAGTTAGACGTTATGATTCAAGAAGGCAATTTTTACTTTCACTAGCTAGAAGTACAAAATGAAAAGACTAGTCTAAAAGATATCTAACATTTTGTAAATTTACTTACTCGCTCTTCTTGCAAACACCAAGTCCTACGGAGAGACAGCTTATCAGATGAACCAAAATTAACAGTAAAGCAAATATACAAAGCGGCTGATTTCTCTTCATAGTAAATCAATATATATTCGGGTCTTGAATTATAGTAATATCTGTATGCATACAAGTGTATATGGATAACAATACTAAATAGCCATTTCCTTCCGATATCTTTTACAATAAGGAAATTATATAAAATGATAATCTAAAAAGTTAAAAAGTTCAATTATGCTTCACTTTTTTCTCACAACTTATATCTCATTTCTCATTAATCAAAAATTGATCACGCCGCGCCCAATCGTTGACACTCTTTAATATCGATTTAAAGTATCCATTCTGTTTATTGTAATTTTTTGTATGAAGCGTGACCTTCTTGCGCAATATAAAACTTCAGATATGAAGATGGGTAGTACTACATACTTTGTTTATATAACATAAGTTGTCTAATTCTGTTTGATATTCTCGATCATACCATGCATTGACTTAATTTGTTTTGTCATGGACTTATTTATAAAAAATGATTTAGATACTTTTCTTTCTTTTTTTTCATTTGCGTGTAACTTTTTTTAAAACCGAAAAACGTCAAAAAAAGACCAAAAAAACCGTTAAAACTTTATGATAAAGCTGCTTTTTTAACGGGCATTGTCCACTTCGTCTTCTTTTGTTCAAGTTTACTGTCTTCATTTACCATTTAAACCATTTACTAGTATTTATTTATTTAAAGAATAGCTCTCTGATCATAAAGATGGAAAGTTTTATCTTAAAGTTATTAATTCTATTTAAGAATGATGGTGTTATTATTTTTAATTTCTGTGTGCTAATTTGACTTTATTCTCAGCTATAAATGTTTTAATTGCCTGTATGAAAATACTGCAAGGAACATGAAGACAGTAAACGTGAACAAAAAAAGATGAAGTGGACAATGCCCGTTAAAAACACCTTTATCATTTAGTTTTAACGGGTTTTTTGGTCATTTTTGACGTTTTTCATATTTAAAAAAAAAAGTTATACGCTGTATACATGTAGTTGATTGTAAAATGTCGGAATAACCTTTGGCAGACGTGCATTTAAGATTGCAATAAACGAAAACGTTAAACACATTTTTTTAAAAATTGCAACAGAAAACTTTTGAAAATAACACAAACATCTAAAATTTAAAAAAAAATCATTATTTGTAATGATTTTGTGGTGAAGATTTTCTGATAAAGGAATACATTCTTAGAAGATATAACAAGTAGAAAAGAGATTAATGAAACTTATAAATTTGATAACTAAAGTACTAGTACTAGTATTATGTACGCATATAGTGTACATGTAATATAAATCACACATTCATTTTTTGTCTGGGAAAGTTTCTCATGGTGTCGTTAAGTGTTGATGTTCAAAGTTTAAACACTAAGTGAGGTCATCCTTTTTTTTTAAAAATTCCCCTTTTTAGACAAGGAAGTATCATATGTATACAAGTCTACAATATTTTTAGGATATTTCATGCTATATGCCAGTGTGTTATTGCATATTGGTAAATTATTGTTTTTGCAAAGCTGTTTTCATTGAATTTTTTTTTTTATAAATGTACTATTTATGCATGTGTATGTCGTGTACAGAGAAATTAATTTTAAAGTGTTATTTTTAAATTTTTAAATTTTGTTTTGGTAGATGGTGAGGTTCACATCAACATAAAATAGAAATCCCCAGACAATCCATTGAGAAAATAATAGCGTTGAAATAAGTATGAAAAACGTCATTCAGCATTTGACTTATTTGTAGATTGCCTTTGCTGACAAGGTCATTGTATTGAGTATAAAACATGCAAAATAATGCCTTATAATGATCCTGTTGAAATTCTCGATTCTTTTGTCAATATCTTATCCCGTTTTAGACATTTGATGAACGAATAACATGCTCTAGTATATAGAATAAACTGAGAAATATCAACGCCACATATGAAGCTGATTGCAAAAGGATAAAGGGAAGTAGAAAATTGAAAAGCTTAAATCACCACATTTTCTAAAAAGCTGTATTGTTATTGCCAAAAACGTCTTTTCTAGCAACTCTTTTTATACCAGTGAATGAAATTTAAATAGACTTTCACAGGACGTTTGTTTCATAGTGCCATTGTGCACTCTTTGATCAGACACATATTTCGGCTTTCCCATAACAAAACAAGTGGGCACTGCCATTCATTCTATAATATTGAGGGCAACACCTCCTACATCATTGTATAATGTTCAATATTTTCATAGATTCTTTATTACACAGTGCCATTGTGCACCTCCTATATTACATTTTGATCTGTCACTTATTTTGGGTCTTCCATATTAAAAAATGACCTTTGACATAATGATCATATAAAACTTAGCGGTATCTTTTTGTGAGATCATTGCTCACAGTACCTCTAAGTTTCTTTTTTATATTCATAATGATTATGAAATATGTTCAACGAATTTTTCACTGTTCCCAATCCTATGAAAAAATATGTTAAGTGTCATTCATGAGCAAATGTGCGAAATGATAAGTGCCATTCTTGTGCAAATGTGCGAAATATACAGCTAGCTTACAATAACTGTTTGACATTACATCGGTTTAGGACTTTTTAAGAGCTAACGTAAATGACACGGTGCAGATTTAAACTGCATAAGTTTCTGATGACAGTTCCACCTTTCTTGGAAAAGTCACATTGACCCACTCGTGACAGGTTCGCATTTCATCTAGCCTCATAATCTTAATTTTTTTAAATCATAATAAAAGTATAGAAAAAATATTAAATGAAGTTTAATGTGCCTCAGTTCAGTCGTGTAAAACTGTCTGTCAGCATTCATTATGCCTGTCAAAAGAAATATTATTTAAAACACGAATGCACACAAGGTCAGTGTATTATTTTCCAATAGACTATAATAGAGGTACATGTACTTATTCCATTTCAGGATATCATGTCTTCTGATCTTTCACCTAGATTCTGGAATAATTAATATGTTTTATAGTCATCATCACATGATTTGTTCTCGTTTAGAAACAAAATGCATAATTTCAAAAAAGACGTTTTACAGACTTACTCTACATCCATATTCAAACCGGTAATACAATAATTTGACAATTTCATGTTAACACTTGATATTGGACTTAAACAGCATGAAAAAGATAAATGGTATGTCAGCACTGATTATAAAATATGGTGTTACGATGTCCTTTTTAACAGAAAGTTAACAAATCACTGACTTTATAAAAGAAGATGGACACAGTTAACCACATTCGATACAACTCTGACACGATGGTGAACGTACTATCCCAAAATGCGTCTAAAGTATTGGTCAGCATTCTTCTTGGCATGCTTGAAGATAACAGAAATGTCGACCAAATGTTCAAATTTTTAGATCTTTACGGTACGTTCGGTTTGGAATTTTCCACAGTGGTGTCGCCTTATCTATGGATCTTGCCATTGTGTGCAACACTTTTGATGTGGAATATTTTTCGCAAAGGAAAGCTTTTTGGCATAGCTCAGAGGTTCCTGATTTTAGTATGTGCGTTGATGTTCTGTTCACTATGTTTATGGGCATCCGTGATGGACTTTTAGATTATATGGACATGAATTATGGATTCCTGGAATACAGGATCTGTAGACTTATGATTATTTCCAATGTGGTTCTAGAAGTAATTCATACAATATCCGTTCATCTCAAATGTCTGGCGACTTTAACTTAAGCTCTTTTATTCTCATTTCCCATAAAATTTAAATTTTATTTCAAAAGATTTAAGATATTACTTTGTGCTTGGTCCATTATTCATGTTATTGTATGTAGCTTACAGTTTATAATTCCATTCCGACAAGCTTTGATTTAATACCTGTTAGAATTGTACAGGAATATTTCTCTGAGCAAGCTTTAAAAATCATTGATGCGTGTAAAGCGGAATTTTTACGGGTCGAAACATGGGATTTCATCGTTAATATACAATTTCTTGACTTTATAAGTAAAGTATTTTACTTTAATTTTCTACCCATGGCTATTAATAGTGGCAGTACTTTTGCACTTTATATTGTTATGAATAAACAGATAAAAGTACTAGCCATACTAATGATAGGGCAAAAAACAAGTAAAGTCAAGTATTTGCGTCTACTTAAAGTCTATTTCTTATTGGGGAGTTCTTTCCTTCTGCAAGAGGTTCCAATTGCCATATTAAAGATTTACCTATTCATATCGTTGGATCATGTGGATATTACGCTTTCTTATTCTTCAATATTTCTTACGTATGCGTACGTTTACTTTATATTTGCAGTGAGCAAACCAGTCGAAATTTTTTTTATATGCAACACAAAGTAAATCTTTCAGAGTTCAACTGTTAAAATATTTAAATAGAAACGACTGCTAGTAACAAAGGATATAGTCAAATCAAACTGTTCAAATATTTGATCAATCGTTTTACCTTTAATATTGTTTAATACATGTGTGTTGATTTGGTTTACTAGTAATCTTTTATAATTAGGTGTAGTTTTTTGCTATAAATTTTGTTTGAACTGCTTGGATTATATTCGATTGTATTGATATTTGAATAAAAATCTTTCAATTGGTTGAGATATAATTGAATAAACAGATTTGTTTCGTGAATATGGCGTTATAGAAAATTATTGCTATGCTATAATGTTCCTTGACATGCATTAGCTCAACACAGTAAATATGTCTGCAGAGTAGTTGTTATTCAATTAAGCTTATTTTACTGATATTTTATAAAGACCCATGTCTCTAAAATATGATATACATGGAAATGTTTTAAGCTTCCAGCAGAAAACTTAAATTGGCAAAGTAAAAAGCATCTATAATGTAAATACTTTGAAAGAATTTACTACCTTGTAATTGGTGATTTGCAAAATTGATTGTACACAGAAGTACTCTAAATTCAACTTAAAAAAGATGCTTGAGTTTTTAATTGACAATATCTATGTTTTTTTTGGTGACCAGGTCTTCCAACCATCTATTGGAAATCCAATGGGTAACAATTGTGCCCCGTTAATAACAGACCTATTTTTGTATTCATATGAAGCATAATTTGTGCAAACCTTATGCATGATAAGAAGAAAACACTTGTTGTGGCCTTCAACTCGACATTTAGATATATAGACGACGTATTGACAATTGTAATTTCCATTCTTATGTCGATACATTTATCCTGGTGAGCTTGAGATACCACAGCGTCTTAATTACACATCTGTTTCATATTTGGATACTTTACTTAAAAATGTCTTTAATGGTAAACCAAAAACCAAGCTCTATGAAAAACGTAATGAATTCAACTTTTCTATAGTCAATTTTCCTTACATGTGCAGCAATATACCTTCTTTACCTGCATACAGAGTTGATGTATCTCTGTTGATTCGATACGCAAAGAACATGCTCTACGTATGAACAATTTCGAAAACGAGGATAAATTATTGACGAACAAGTTGATGAAACACGAATATCAGGAGTATCGTTTAAAGTCATAATTTTATAAGTTCAAATAGAATTCATCATTGAATCAAATGCTGACTGACGTTGTTCATACTAATTATTAGTCCATTATTTAAATACTGAGATGATGGCGGATTTTACCGTTATTTACCAGTCATAAGAAGGACCGTACGGCAGATGTGACCCGTCAGCAGGGGATGCTCACTCCTCCATGGCACCTGATCCCACCTCTGATGTTTAAGAGGTCCGTGTTTGCTCTGCTCCTATTTTGTATTGTTTTATGGACTTTTGATCTTGATTATTGTTTAATATCTCCATATGTTTCATAGTAATTCAAGTCCTGGCCATGGACCATTTAAAATAAGGCGTCTCTTTGAAATCTTTGCCGATGATAGAATGAAGTATGGAAAGAAAATGTCCAGATGTATATGGTTTGTCAAAAAGTTGGAAAAAAAAAGAAACATACTGTTGACAGAAGAATATATTTGAACACGTCTATCCGACGAAAAAAAGACTACTCAGTGTCACCACAAAAATCCATTAGTCTTCTTAAAAAACGACACAGCCAAGAAACAAGCAGAAAAATGGACTATCAATCGAGAATATTTATATGCCCTCGTGATCGAAGATTCGGGGGTATATAATTTTCGTCCCGTTCATCCGTCTGTCTGTTTGCTTGTTTGGAAAAACCTAAAATTTTGTCTTAACTTTTCAGTGGGTGGGGTTATGGCTTTCATATTCCACAGGTGTTTTTCTTGTGAAATTAACCCTATCTTTGGATACCACTTAATTCGACCTTGTGACCTTGACCTTGGAGTTTGACTTACTTTTATAAAAAGTATTTCGAACTTTAACTTTCGACATATTTTTTGAATAGTCGTTGCTACTGCTTCCATACTTCATAGGTGTATTTACTGTAACAAAACCTTTTAAAGGGTATGAAAATATGTGACCTTGAACTTAGTGTATGACTTTAAAAAAAATGAACCAATCCATATTTTTTGAACCGTAAGAACTAGGGATTTTAGCCATACTAATGATAGAGCGTATCAAAACAACTGAGAGGTATAAACCCTGTATGCATGTGGTTAATGATATATTGCAAGATAAGTAAGTTCTATGATCGATACAATGACCTAGTTAGAAAATATAATTCATCATTGAGTCAAATGCTGACTGACGTGTTTAAAACTAATTGTTAGACGCTTATTTTTAAACACTAAATTAACGACGGGTTTTCCCGTTATTTCCCGATCTTAACAAGGAGCACAAGGCGGGTATGAACGGTCGGCATTAGATGCTCTTTCCTCCACCTGGCACCTGATCCCATCTCTGATGTTTTGGAGGTTAGTGTTTGTTCTGCTCCTATTTTGTATTGTTTCATGGAATTTCGAGCTTAAATACTGTTCATTATCTCCATATATTTCATTCAAGCTAAAAATCAATTAAAACAATATAAATCAAGTAAAAAGTACACACACACACGAGCCTTTAAAACAGCAAATCCAGGATCAGGTACCACGACTGAGTAAGTGTGAGTAAAGTATGAAATAGTTTTGTGATGGTAGTTTTTCATGATTTTCACATAACTTTCAAATAAAAAGATAAATACCTGATTATTTATATAGAGGAATATAAAACAAACATGATTTTACACACGTTTATTTTGATATTGGCGAATGTTAGTCGTGGCATATTTAAAAGCAGCAAGGGGTCGCCAAGCGTAAAGGGCGACCCCAAATTATTACAACAAGCAGCAGCAGCAAGCAACATGAAAGCATAATATTACATGTACATGTAGGTATAATAAGCATAATAATGGCCGTTCCGGGTATACCGCGAACGGTAATTAACCTTACAATTAAATTTTATGTACATGTATTTTAAATAAACTTTACAAGTTAACATTATGTATAGTTATCGTTCCGGGTTATGAAACCGCGAACGTTACAAAAGATATTTTTGCAGGCAAAGCACTGTGCATGAAATTTGATGGAAGCAGTACACATTTTGCACAGCAATTGAGTTTGTTTCAAGCAAGCAAAGCAGACCAATTCATGAATTTGTTGAAAGCAGCACACATTTTCACAGTAAATGAGTCTGTTTTAAGCAGCAGCAGCACAATGAATTATAGCATCAGTTGAATGGCTCGGCGCAAACTGAATCTGAAGACGATAAGGGGAAAAACCAATCCTAATTTAATGGAACGTCATCAAGGACTCTTCGAGCGAGGCTAAATACCCAATCAAAATTACAGCATACAAGGTCAGGCCCATGAGATCTTCCAAGTGAAGTCAATACTCAAGTAAAACCTGAAATGATAGAAAAAAACCCAATAGCAGACAAAAACTTCTTAAAATTGTTTAATATCAAGATGTATATTCTACCATTACTCTACAATATGGATTGGGATGGGTTGGGATTTAAGAAACAATGTGATTGAAGGCATATTTTTTTAAAATTCTGTCTGCTACAAAATTCGTGTACCTTTCGTTTTAGGATCCAGGGTACAGAGGGGGAATTTGAGATATCCCGAACCCTATCTAAATTATATTCAAGCTAATCCAACTCAAATAGCAGCAACAAAGTTTTCCTCATAAAATAAAGGCATCTATTCTTTAAATTAATAGATGCTATTATTTATATAGAGGAAAATAAAACAAACATGATTTTACACACGTTTATTTTGATATTGGCGATTGTTGGTCGTGGCATGTTTAAAAGCTGCAAGGGGTCACCAAGCGTAAAGGGCGACCCCAAATTATTACAACAAGCAGCAGCAGCAAGCAACATGAAAGCATAATATTACATGTACATGTAGGTATAATAAGCATAATAAAGGCCGTTCCGGGTATACCGCGAACGGTAATTAACCTTACAATTAAATTTTATGTACATGTATTTTAAATAAACTTTACAAGTTTACATGCATGTATAGTTATCGTTCCGGGTTATGAAACCGCGAACGTTACTAAAGATATTTTTGCAGGCAAAGCACTGTGCATGAAATTTGATGGAAGCAGTACACATTCTGCACAGCAATTGAGTTTGTTTCAATCAAGCGAAGCAGACCAATTTATGAATTTGTTGAAAGCAGCACACATTTTCACAGTAAATGAGTTTGTTTTAAGCAGCAGCAGCACAATGAATTATGGCATCAGTTGAATGGCTCGGCGCAAACGCCACATGGCCGAAACCTTTGGAATCCATAGGTTTCGGTCACCCCATAAAATGGGGAAGCCGCATTCAACTGACCCACGACCAACCGCCCTAAATTTAACCTATTTACTTGGGAAACTGAAATAGACCCCCTGAAAATAACTCTAGACCCCCCATCCTTCCTAAGTTGAATACGTCTGTACAATAAATAGACTGAAAATATGCTTCAATTGATGTTTTAAATATGTAAAGTTATGAGAAATTTTAAAAGCAAAAGTTTTCATATTAGCTACTTTGGATTATTTAATAGCAAAATAATTTATATTTACTACATGAAGAATTACATGTAACAAAATTTTAAGAAACATTTGTATGGAGACAAAATATTGTCCATCATTAAAATGGCTGCTCCTGATCTACCTCTCTCATTTCAACAGCAATTAACATATGTACATGACTGCAGGGATTTCTTCTGGCTGGTTTCAAGCAACATAGTTCAAGACAAAATCTATTTAACTTACCATGTAATATTATCTATGGAAATAAATCATGTTAATTGTATTATAATTGATTAGCTTTATATCTGAGAATTTACTCTCCAGGCATTTAGTACTCACATGTATTACATGTAACACAAGGTGTTCGAGCATTCAACATTTTACTCCCAACAATGACTCCAAATGGGATCTTGAAATTATAATACTTTATAATAAATACTTGATATGCTATCTTTTTAATATTCATAATAAAAACAGAAAAGAACCTTCCCATCACTTTTTAATTTTATTATCATGACATCAGTTCTTAACTCTATTCTAATTATTGCTTTTTCATCAAACTAATCTGTATAACTCAGCTGTGTGAATCACTTCTAATGACAATTACAGATTTCTGCCTCTTAAAATAATAATGTAACTTCACTACCTAGAACTATGATAGAAACAGGACAAGTATTACTAATAAATGGCTTACACACAGAGCAAACCCCCTTTCCCCCATCAGACTGGCTTGCAAGAATACCTGATTATATGTGTATTTTAATTATCCCTGTAGTTAAAAATTAGACAATATTGTGTTGACCTTTGCCTGACAGTGCATTATTCCTAAATTACAAACAGTACTGTACATCACTTTCCTAAAGGTATGGGAATAAAATAAAAAAAATTAAAATTTTCTTAATTCCCAAAAATTGAGAATGTGATCAGAAGGAAGCACATTCTTGTTAGTAAAGGTTTAATTTATACACTGAAAAAGTATTACAACCTAAAAAGTGCTGTGAATCATTTAACTTTTGTCATACATTGAAGCCTATGGCTGACAAATAGAATTTTGCTGTTGATTCTGGATGAATGATATGTTTACCTGGCATCAATCTAATTAGTGGGAAATTTTAATGCTATAATTTCTAATTAGTCCATTAATAACAATAGCTTTGTATTTCCTACAATTTTCCCTGATTGAAGCTGTTTGTAAAATTCCAATGGGTTGGATTTTAAATGTTTCTACCCCTGGATCTTATAACTAGTGGTTTCCACTGTTTCCTTGAATATAGGATAAGCAATAAAATTAAATTCACTATGATTTATGTATCTTGAATGAAATCCATAAGCTTATATCATGCTTATCAAGTTTAGATGTCTGATCACAATACTAAATTAAGACCGAGAAAATTGCCATCACATCAATTGGCCAAATCTTTGTATCAAAAGCAGGTGGAGCTAATGTAGTAATGAAATCAATTGCAAAAATTGAAGTCCTTTACATAGTTGCCTTATTTATCAATAATTGACTACTGAACAAAAATTATAATATATGCTTTATTCATTAAAATCTGCATACTACATGTACGATCAGTTTATATTTGTGTGTACTTGACTTGACACCCTTAGTACACTGAATCTTGCAAATAATAAATCTTACTGAATAGATACTTCCAAATCTGTTATATTCCTATGTAATGATGGACTCATATGCAGCTCTTCCTAGTAAGTGTATAAAACGCTCTTCTACTGAACCCTATCCAATTTATGCTTTTGTTAAAGAATTCATTATATCAAACCTAAGAGTCATGCAGACACAAATTGTCTTACAATAAAATTCCCTTTTAATCACCAAAAATTGAATGAATTGGATGTTTCTCCCCTATCTTTGTGTTATGAATCTGAATGTCCATGCAAAGTTAATTTCAGTAATATTTTCAACCCTGATGTTTTACTATTCTCATCTGATGTAAATATATCATGAACTTTATTCTCTAACCAATAAAATAAGATTATCAAGAATGGCTTATATGAATATAAATCATTTTAAGGAAAACTACTTGCAGAATTTTCTGGTAAACTTAAAATTAAGATATATGTGTAAGAAGGGAGACAAAATCTTGAGTAAACAAGTATTAAGCCGGAATATTTTTACCAGTATATTTTGTTGTGAATTAAATCCCCTTTATTTAAAACCTTATTTAGTTAACTTTGTCAGTAGTTGAGAAGGAATAATTGATATTACAGGATTCAGTTACTATTTTCTGGGTCGCAGCACACCTACGAACTTTAAATACTTACCATAGCTAAAAGAAGAGAATTTCTAATTTAAGCATCTGGTTGTAGCATACAGAAGATTATGTTCTTTAACAGGACTTGAACAATGACATGTCATTTTCCTTAATTTACAAGTCTCATCCTAATTTACCCAAACCCAGATAAATAAAATTATCAATTCCTTTATTCCTAAATGGTTATAGCCGTAGAAGTAAAGAATGCATGAGCACGAATAAAATGAGGTAAATCAATCAAAAAGTGATTGTGTAAGAGTGAAGCGTGGGGCTGATGTTGGAAGTGATCACCACCTTATTACTGCCAACATAAAGCTTAAGCTGATGAAGGTAGCGCCAAAAAGCAACATCAGGCGAATAGATACAGGCAAGCTGAGAGAAAATAAAGTGAGGCAAGACTTTAAATTAGAGCTAAAGAACAGATTTCAAGCCTTGCAATGTGATGATGTTGATAATGAAGCGATTGATGAACACTGGAGTAAAATCTGCAACCTGTTCAGTGAATCAAGCAAGAAGTGTCTAGGGTTTAAGAGACAGGTGCATAAGGAATGGATTACACCAGATACGTGGAATATCATTGACAGAAGGAAAGACCTTAAAACTAAGCTATGTAACACCCGCTCAGAAAGAATAAAAGAGAGATTAAGAGAGCAATACTCCAACTGCAATAGAGATGTGAAGAAAGCAACAAAGAAAGATCGTAACAGTTTTATAGCAGGCATAGCAAGAGAAGCTGAGAAAGCTGCTTCTGTACAAAGAATGGGAGATCTCTATCAGATAACAAAAAAGTTGAGTGGAAGGAAAAGAAAAACAAACATGCCTGTGAAGGACAAGCAAGGAAATCTCATTACATCCGAAAGGGAACAGGATGAAAGATGGAGAGAACATTTTGAAGAAGTGTTGAATCGCCCGGAACCTAAAGAACTGGCACACATACCGGAAGCTGAAGCTGATTTAGAAATTGAAACAGAGGTACCATCTAAAGCTGAAATACTCAATGCAATAACAGCCCTTAAGAACAACAAAGCACCTGGAAATGACCAACTGCCAGCAGAGCTATTCAAAGCAGATCCAAACCTTGCAGCAGACATCTTACACTCATTATTCACAAAGATCTGGAATAGTAATACAATACCAACGACATGGTCCAAAGGAAATATCATTAAAGTGCCAAAGAAAGGAGATCTTACCAACTGCGATAACTGGAGGGGCATCACATTAATATCAATACATAGTAAGATATTCAGCAGAATAATTATCGACAGAATTAAAACTGCAATAGATGACAAAATAAGACAAGAGCAAGCAGGTTTTAGGAAAGGGAAAAGTTTTTGCGACCAGGTGTTTACCCTACGAAATATTATAGAGCAATGTACAGAGTGGCAAAGGCAGCTTATAATAAACTTTATAGATTTCGAAAAAGCCTTTGACAGTATCCACAGGGAAAGTCTATGGAAGATCTTAAGACATTATGGAATACCATCAAAGATAGTAGAACTGATAAAAGCTTTTTACGTGGAGTTTAATTGCTCTATAGGCAGCTCATCAGATGCATGCTTCATAGTAAAATCTGGCGTGAGGCCGGGATGTGTTATGTCAGCTATCCTATTTATTCTAGCAATTGACTGGGTAATGAAATCAACCCTAAATGGAAATAACACAGGAATAAGATGGACACTCTCTACCAGTCTTGAAGACCTAGACTATGCAGATGACTTGGCCCTACTATCACATCTGGAAAAGCATATGCAAAGTAAAACAACAAAATTACAGAGAAATGCAGAAAAAATTGGATTAAAAATCAATACCAGGAAAACAGAAGTTATATCATTAAACACCAAACAACCAGCAGGAATACAGGTTAATGGAAACGACCTGAACAACTCAACAACATTTACCTATCTTGGCAGCATAGAAACATCGGATGGGGGTGCAGACAAAGATATAAAGGCCAGACTAAGTAAAACTAGAGGTGCCTTCATCAGCCTGAAAGCATATGGAAAACAAATGACATAAGTAGAAGGACAAAATTAAGAATATATAACAGATGTGTACTGTTTGTCCTACTCTATGGGTCAGAATGCTGGAGAATGACAGAAGGAGACATATGCAAACTCTCTAGTTTCCACAATGGATGCCTCAGAAAGATCATGAGGACTTTCTGGCCAAACAAAATCACAAATGTGGAACTACATGAGAAGGCCATCACAGACAATATACGAACATTGTTAACAAAACGGAGATGGCGATGGATAGGGCATGTGTTGAGGAAGCCAGCCGACAACATCACCAAAGTAGCCCTTAGATGGACACCAGAGGGGAAAAGGAAACCTGGTCGGCCAAAAACCACCTGGCGAAGGACAGTTGAGAAGGAAATGAGGGACCACAGGCTAACGTGGGGAGAGTTAGAAAAAATTGCTAAAGATAGAGAGAAGTGGAGAAATCTTGTCCTTGCCCTATGTGCCCACGGGCATAACAAGGACTAGGTAGGTAGGTAAATCAATCAAAATCCCTTTCCCTAAAATGCTAAAGCGAATACCTTCGAGTCAGATTGTACTGTCAAATTTATTTTAAGACTAATTAAACTAATGAAAGTAATTAGCATATAGCTCAAATGAGTAAGTGAGCTACCTTTGATTGCCAATGAATTTGATAAAATTTATGCAATTGCCAAAAGAAACCAAGGGGCAATTACACACTTGAGAAACTCTGACTTTAATTTCAAGAGTACATCAATTTTGAAGTTTGAAATAAAGCAATGACTTGTCTTGTTGGTTGATTATGTTGTTTAATGTGGAAGGCATTATTCCATATGAACTAAGTTCCTATTGCATGATAATAACTTACAGTCTGATTTATGGTGAACATTACCCCTACAACTTACAATATTTGAATTTTCCCTGTTAATCCTCAAAGCTGGATATGGTATAACTTTGCTTCTGAGCCCCCCTTGTTATTAATATTATTATTTTTTTAAAATCATTAAATGCCCTCTATTGCAAAATGCATTTTAAAAAAATTCCCTTATTGTATCAATTGAGAATGTTCAATTGAATAAAGTCTGCGAAAATTGATAGACCCCGATTATAATGTTTTGATCACTTTTACTGCTATAAAGCCCCTCCTTTTTTTTAAAATCGTGAAATGCACGATAAAAGTCGAATTATAAATTAAAAAAAACATTAATTACAAAAATATTCCTCAATCTGATATATCTTTGATTGTAAAACTAAACCGTAACCAAGTTTTAACACAAATTATGTCACATGTATGCCGACATGGAAAATTTCAATCCAAGCCAATCTCGCATTTTTTTGGAAAAAGAATAATCCATCCATGCATCTAATCATCAAATGAGATATTTGTTTATACTATTTTATGAAATTATTTAAGAAACAATGTGATTGAAGGCATATTTTTTTAAAATTCTGACTGCTACAAAATTCGTGTACCTTTCGTTTTAGGATCCAGGGTAAAGAGGGGGAATTTGAGATATCCCGAACCCGATCTAAATTACATTCAAGCTAACCCAACTCAAATAACAGCAACAAAGTTTTCCTCATAAAATAAAGGCATCTATTCTTTAAATTGATAGATGCTAATAATTTACAAGACACTTTTCCGTGAACATTGAATTTTGGTATGATCAGCTTCTTACAACATATAGTCATGGTTCATAAAATAAATCCTTTTGACTTTTTCTCATGAAGGCTACGCGGGTACATGTATGTTAAGGAAGTATATAAATCATTTCTCGGGAAATTTAGGGTTTTTAAGGAAAATTCAGTTTGATACCAAAACCGCTGATAAACCTACACTTTTATTAACTATTGCATAAAGATAAAAGAGTGTCTAATGCAAAGACGTGTACCACTACCACGGCATCACGTGACTTCAATTAATAACGAAATATTCCTTAATAAAAAGCTAACAGAACAACAATACCCCGGAGTTTAATAATTTTTTTGAGAAAATAATATAGGTGAAAAAATATCTCTTTTGCCTAAATAGTGCTGCTAGAATCCCATTTTCCTGTCATCTTTCCACCCCAGTGTATTTTGATATTCAAATTATTTGATTTTTAAAAAAAAAAAGAAAAAAAAACCTTTCCCCATAGACTTCAATGCAAACTTTGTTAATCAGCTACTGGCTAATTAAGAAAGTTTTGAAACTATCTCGCGGGCAATACTTAAACACTTGAAAATGTTTTAATATAATATCAGAGTATTATGTACTAAACGGACATTTAAGGGTAGAGAACTTGGTTCTGTTAGGGATGGAAATCCTTAAGGTCAAGATCTAGTAAATGAAGGATGCCTACAGATTTATCAAATTTAAGAAATAAATTCCTGTAATGATGCTTTATAACATAAGCTTGGTCAAAAATGGTGTTTCGGGGCATAATTTGTAGAAAACCAAGATGAAAAACCATATTTCAAACTGTCATTTTCAATGAAAAATTAAGAAAACCAGTCATGAAAATGGGAGTTTTTTCCATATCAGACAAAGAAAATGTATCCAGATTGCCTACAGTCTTTCAGAAAACGGTAATTTGTATGTTCTTTGTCTCATCTTTAAAATAATATCAAATTTAATATAGGTATCCGGACTACTTTTCATGTGATTTCAAATTGAATTCCATGAAAATACTTTATTTTCCACATAATTCTATAAGAACCATAAAGTACGGGAAAAAGAACGTTGAAAGTGATTATGACGTCACAATGGATCGAACACTGAAAAGTTATTCTACAGTCATTTACTAGATCTTGACCTTAACTCTAGAAAATGAATAGAAACGTGTAAACATAAAAAAGAATAAAAATGTTTTTATTTTTTATGCATATCTGTCGTTTTGAATAAAAACTACCACTGATGACGTCATATGTGTACATCAAGTAAGTTGGGAATAGATCATGTCATGTAAAGAGAATTCGGCTAAGACGATATGTACAAAGAGACGTAAAATGGAGTTTAAAAGCAAATATCTTAACTATTATGTGAAATTCATATGGAGTTCAGTTAATATCTCTAAATACCAATATTACGAAAACTTGTGTTACATGTATAAAGTTGACGTCACCTCGCCTATTATGGCGTCATAATGTATCACTGATTTAGTCAAGGTAGAATACTCCAAACTTTTCAGAAGTTATGTCCCTTGGGCGCCATCCTAGGAGATAAACCTATACAATCCACACAGTAACCTTTGTAGTTTTCAGGTTTGTAACTTCGTCATTTGACTTTTGACAAGCTCTGCCTTTTGTGTACTGATTGCCCCAAGATGGGGCTACCCACACATCGATAATAAAAGTAGACAGAATGGATTTTTCAGAGTACGCCCAGATATTTGGTAGCATAAAGAGGAGACATGACGTTTCTTTCCCTATTGACCTTTTGGTTGACCCCGCAAAGGGAAACAACTTTTGCAAAGTGTGGATTGGACTATTACCCCTGCGGAAACGTTTCTCGGGGATTTAAGGTTTTACTTAAAAAATAGAGTAGACATTCATGAAATGATTATTTAATTATCCGAAAGGTTTTGACCAATATCCTATCAAACATTTTGTACAAACTTGAGGTTAATTAACCAGATGAAATATCCGAGGAAGGGGACCTATTACATCCATAACAACTTAAGTCAACAAATATCCACAGGCATTTCATCTTCACGACCCACCATTCACGGTAGCCTAGTGGTAGAGCCTTCACTTTGTGGTCGGGAGGCCCGGGTTTGATTCTCGTTCGTGTCCCAGCTTCAAACCTAAGACGCAAACATAGGTAGTGACTGTTACTTCGCTTAGTGCTTGGCACTAGAAGTGAAAATTACGGGTCTTTCGGATACGACCATAAAAACATAGGTCCCGTGTTACTGTAGGCGTTGAAACGATTAAGAACATGTGCAATGGCCCAGAATACCGAGTATACATGTGTAGGTCTAAATTTGAAGTGAAAAATTCTCGAATGGGACGTTAAACAATATACAGTGAATTAATCAATATTCATGACTCCGCCTATGTGTAAAACGTTTAAGCATCAGGTGCCACATAAATTCATCTAAAAATATCTAAACACCAACGATGATGTTTATGACGCCAGCTTTTAATGTCATTGAATAAAACTTGAAAGGGAAGTATATTCCTCGGTGATTTAGATATTTTTTCGTACAAGAAGATCATTTCTAGTTCGACTTGTATGTGTAATCATCTATGGGGACTGTTGAACTATATTTCATTATTTTCTTTCAGTCTTGTTTTGCCTACTTTGCTTATGCTATTGGGGATACCTATGTAATCTGTAAAGAACTTAAGTAAGTTTATTTTATTTTAAACAATTGCAAATTTGTATGGAAGTAATAACAGGTGCTATTTTTTTTAAAGTTGATAAATTCCAACTTTAATTTTTTTAAAACTTTAATATTGGCTTGAATATATTATTTAAAGTAAACGAGACTAAAGAACAATATACACTTTTTCATTTTAAATTATAAAATTTAAAATGATCATGCGGATTTGAAAATTAAAAAAAGATAAGATTAAAATAGGTATTATCAAAGGATGAGGTGACTTAACTCTTATCTGGGGCCCCTTTTTCTACGACGAATTATATTTAATCTACAGCAATGTTGGTTGTTTTCAAACATGAGTGAATAAATACGACGCCTTTTGAATAGTTTCAATAGTTCAAACATATTTTAGATATAAAGAATACTGCATTATCTTCGATTTTTTAGACCCTATCACAGCTACATTTTGCCAGGTTTGTGAGAATATGTTCTTTTATGGCAAGAGAATGGGCGGGTCTTAGTACAATAGAGGGATATGCGTGTCCGAGAAGACGACCTTATATGGCTAATGTTAATATTTCGGACATAGTCATTGTCCAATCCGATGACAGAACAACAAAACATGCTGGTTTACTACCTTTACATTTTATCTCAGACACGTGGTTTAGGTCAATTTACCTGTTATCGTTTTCTATTTTTCAAACTTTTATAATGGTCAGCCAAGACTGTTCATATTCAATAATACGCATGGATTTTCAGCATTACGTTTTTTAGGACAAGAAATGCACATGAAACTTGTATTCACTGATAATCGGGATTACGCGTAGACCTAGCGAATTGCTCACCAAACACGCTACAAAACCTTTAAACTAATGCATATTTATCAATCGTTTGTAAATGTATATAAATTTTACTGCCATCTCGGCTCGAAATTGTACATATGTAGATTCGTGTCTAATCTGTGACTCAAATGCATAAAAAAATTCTAAAAGCAGTAAAATTCCAAGCATGTTTCCATAGTATTTTTGTGGTACTCACTCGTAACGAATTTCATTCAGCTGATTGGTCAGTTAGAAAGTATCGCCAGTGCCTCGATTAGCATATGAATTTGTTCTACGTCAGAAAATCTTGTTCCGTCGATCTGTTCATAATGGGAAAGGCCAGCTAGATTTTACAATTTTTTAAAAAACAGCATGTGAGCGCAGTTAGGTACAATTTTCTCCTTTTGCATATAGATAGATTTCAATAAAATACAGTGACCAGCCAAAGGAGAAAATTGTACCGACCTGCGCTCGCATATTTTAAGGGCTTCAAAGAGTGGGGCGGGGTTAAAATGCAATGGGAATTGGATGTAAACATGATACCCCTACCTCAATAAAGGATCAATATCTTTCAAACCACGTTTCTATTTTTGTTAAAAATAGTATTCTATGAAGGTACACATATCAGTGATTAGTTACATATACAAATTTGAGTAAAATATAGACATTTTATTTTTTGTCAATTTACCGGGGGCCGCAAGTCACCTCATCCTTTACAGTAGATTAAGGAAAGCAGAGAGTACAGTCCCGAAAACTCACTTTAAAGTTGTAATTTTCAACCTTTGATTTAAAAGTTTGATTTACTGTAAATTCCTAAATATACACGTGGAATTAATTATCGCGTAATTTCGCGAGAAGAACCGCACGCGAAATTAAATTACCCGCTTTTATTCATATTGTGCTGAAATCTACGTTAAAACTCTTGATCAACCGTCCATTCGCGAATTCTTATTCTCGCGATTTGCTGTTGAAAAGCCCATTCGCGATAAAAAGTACTCGCGAAAAATAAGGAATCTACAGTACTTTTTTTTTTTTTTTAAATGCTAGAGATTCCATATGTTTCTATTAAGATGAAATCAACAACCAAAAAATTAAAGTAACGAGTGGTTTAATGTTATTTTTATAATATTTGCAGCGATGGTATGAAATGTTGTGTAAAAAAGCAACAAAAAGGAGATTCTTGTGTTCGTAAGTTGTTACGTACATTTTTACCATTTAGAAACTCAGAGGATAACTATTGTAAAGAAGCTATTTGCAGATATTACGAAAACATTTTTTGTTATAAAGATCTTTATGATTTCTTGACAAATTTGCAAGAATTATTACGTTTATTGTTAAACTTTGGAATTTCTGTACTAATATAATCCTTCTGGAATTAATATAAATATGATAGCAACTAGATTTGTATTTTTCCTTCAGTTTTTATATTACTTACATTACCAATGGTTTAATCAATAAACTCTATTCACGATTTGCACATATGTATTTGTCTATTTTGTTTTCGTTTTACAGAAATTGTACTTATCAATGGAACTGGGGTTTGCAAGGATGGATCGTGAGTTTTTATCATATATTATTAATACATCACTTTCCTCACGTGAATTTTATATTTACTAGATACATGTAACACTATTTGTTTTTTAATTTTAGTGGAACACTGAAATGCTGCACAAATTTTCAACAGAAAGATGGATTTTGCAAACGTAAGTTGACCTAAAAAACAGACAGCTTGATCGTTCAACTAATAGAACGTTGCATTTTGATTTAACGAGGCCGAATCTAATTATTTCTGTCCTAGGGATTTTGATAATTTTTTGATAATTAATTTTTACTGTTATATTTATTGTTTTAGAGTTAAAAAATCGAATGTTTACCACCTCGATTTCTTATGGGGCCATCTCAAAAGTTGTCAAATTTTACTATTGGACCATTTGGGAGTTTGTTGGAAAAGCGCCAAATTATCACATTTTTTCCATATATTTTTTTGTATTTCTCAGTCAAGTATATGAAAATTATTGTAAAGAGTGACCAAATTGGGAAATTTCAAAAAAGTTTACCATCTAGGTTGGTCTAGGAATTAATTACTAAGTTTTTATTATTTTTTCAAAGCTCAATACTTCTAAAATTGCCATATTACGGTTTAAATAAATATCAGTTGTTGTGAGATGTGTATTGTTTCATTATGTATATAATTAGTAACATTAAGTTTCTTGAACGTTCCAGAGTGGTCAACATGTTCGGTCATTTTATCTAGAACATTCTTAAATTTTGTGTATGTCCAGATTGTTCCAGTAATATCATGTTTTAACAATTTCTAGAATATTCTAGATTTATGATACTATATAAATACCCTGTCAATTCGATGCATAGACAATACTTTGTCGTATAAGCACTATTGAGATATAACTGGGATATATATTTTCACTGGGACATTGTGTGCAGAAACGGACACTCTGATGTATGTATTTTTAGATTCTTGCTAAGTTTGTACTTTATGTTTCATATACTTATTATATATTACTGTAAATAAATTATTGTTAAGTTTAAATTTTGTTATTGATCTTTGCTGGCATTTAGGGTTATTCTGACCCATAACAGAATTGGGGGCTCGTCCGGGATAAAGAATTTCTTGCACTTTTGCAGTTTATTGTCAGAATTTTGTTTATTGAACCGTAAATTTGATTATAAGCCAGCAGAAATCAACATGGTATTTTCGGTCACAGACTTTCTTAGTTCACCAAGTGTTCAGGTTTTTGATACGTTAAAAAAGGATGACTTGATCGCATTAGGTTTGCATTTTGGGTTAGATGTTAAATCCTCTCAGAGAAAGCAAGACATTAGAATAAAGGTTGTAAACAAACTAGTAGAAGAAAACGTCTTTGAAAAATACGATCTTCCAGAATATACAGTTAAATCAGAGTTAGGCTCTTACAAAATGGCAAAATATCAGTTTCAATTAGAGTTAGAGAAAATGCGATTAGAAAGAGAAAAATTAGAAAGAGAAGATCGAGAAAAAGAAAGAGAAAGAGAAGAACGAGAGCGTGAACGAAAATTTGAATTAGACAAATTAGAAAGAGAAGAACGAGAGCGTGAACGAAAATTTGAATTAGACAAATTAGAAAGACAAGAGCACTTTGAGTTAGAGAAATTAAGATTACAGCACCAACCAGAACCGTCATTTGTCAAGAATGAATTTGACGCAGCAAAAAATATTAGGTTAGTTCCGAAATTTCAAGAAAAATCTGTAGACAAATATTTTCCCCAATTTGAAAAGGTCGCAGAGAATCTTAAATGGCCACGAAATGTTTGGTCAACAATGTTACAAAGTGTACTGGCTGGAAAAGCGGCTGAGGTATACTCTGCACTAGGGGTAGTTGAGAGTTCAGACTATGAGAAGGTCAAAGCAGCAATATTAAAAGCCTATGAATTAGTACCTGAAGCGTATAGACAAAAATTCAGAAAGTATAGGAAGTTTGATAATCAAACATTTATTGAATTTTCACGAGAGAAAGAAGATTTATTCGATCACTGGTTTAGATCTAAGAAACTTGATAAAACTTTTGCAAATTTGCGCCAAGTCATCCTGGTAGAAGAGTTTAAGGAATGTGTTCCTCAAGATTTGAAAACACATTCAGAAGATAAGAATGTGAAAACTCTTGAAGAGGCAGCAGTCATATCTGATACTTATGCTCTGTCTCATAAAAAGAATTTTGTTTCAAGATCTCAGACTAGCAGTAATTCTACCAATTCAGACACATATAAAAAGAGTGGTTCAGGGTCTCAGTCTTTCACAAATTCCCAGTCTCCATCCCAAGGTGGTTTTAAGTCCGTCCAGGACGTGTTGAAGGATCGTCTGGAATAGGGTCGCTTCCTACTTGTAGTTATTGTAAGAAAAAGGGTCATCTGACCAGTGAATGCTTTAAACTTAAGAGAAAAAAATAATTTTGATAAAACTCAACCACATGCTTGTGCGGCAGTTAGAGGTGATAGAGAAGCCTTAGTTTCGATTTGTTCTGACACTCCTGATGTCCAGGGTTCACAGTCCAGTTCTATTGATTCTATGGAGGATTATAAGCCCTTTATGTCTCAGGGATTTGTTTCACTCGGTGACTCTAGCGAAATAAAACCTGTCCAGATTTTGAGAGATACTGGTGCTGCTCAGACGTTATTGTTAGAGGGCGTGCTTCCTTTGTCTGAGCAGACTTCTACTGGTGGGTCAGTTTTATTACAGGGTGTGGAGCTAGGCGTCATTGATGTTCCCCTGCATAGAATTAGTTTGAAGTCAGATTTAGTTACTGGACCTGTTATCGTAGGTGTTCGACCTACTCTTCCCGTTCCAGGCATTTCTTTGTTGTTAGGCAACGATCTAGCTGGTGGAAAAGTTGTACCAGATCCTATAGTTTGTGAGAAGATCACTCCAGATGTCATGTATAATGATGAAGATGATGACATTTATCCAGCCTGTGCTGTTACTAGAGCGATGGCCAGAAGACGAGAAATGGAGGCAGACCATACTCAAGCCTTTGACGAGACGAATTCCTCTGTTGATATTGATTTGAATGACACTTTCTTATCTGGCACTCAAACAAGCATGGAACCACACAATATCAAGAAGCAAGAGAAGAAAGAACTTTTACCAAAATTTGGTGGTGAGGATGATGAGTTGCATCCACTAGTTAGCCAAGGCAAGGACATCCTCAGCCGAGAACGTTTACTCTCTGAACAACATAAAGACCTAGATATCATTCAACTTAGTAAGAGGGCACTTCCACCAGAAGAGGCTACTAAAGTTGGAGAATGCTTCTATATGAAAGATGGCATCCTTATGCGAAAATGGCGACCACCTGATGCTTCTCCAGATGAAGTGTGGCGTGTTGTTCACCAGATAGTGGTCCCAGCTGCTTATCGTCGAGATGTCATGAGTTTAGCTCACGATACACCTATGGCAGGTCATTTAGGTATCAATAAGACTTATAATAGGATTTTGAGTCATTTTTATTGGCCTAAGCTAAGAAAGGATGTTTCGAAGTTTTGCAAGTCATGCCATGTCTGTCAGATGGTAGGTAAACCAAATCAGAAGATACCATCTGCTCCTCTCCAACCCATTCCAGCTTTTGAAGAACTGTTTAGTCGAGTGTTGGTGGATTGTGTAGGACCTTTGCCTAGGACTAGATATGGGAACCAGTATTTACTTACCATTATGTGTACATCCACTCGATTTCCTGAAGCCATACCTCTAAGGAATATAAAGGCAAAGAGCATAGTTAAGGCCCTAACCAAGTTTTTCAGTTTTGTAGGAGCACTCAAGGCAATTCAGTCGGATCAAGGCTCAAATTTTATGTCGGGGTTGTTCCAGCAAGTCATGCATGAGTTGGGTATAAGGCAATATAGATCAACTGCTTATCATCCTGAGTCCCAGGGAGCGCTAGAACGTTTTCATCAAACCCTAAAAACAATGCTGAAGACCTATTGTTACCAATATGAAAAAGACTGGGACGAAGGGGTTCATCTTGTGCTATTTGCTGTACGAGAAGCAGTCCAGGAGTCTCTTGGGTTCAGTCCTTTTGAATTGGTGTTCGGACATACAGGTAGAGGTCCTTTGAAATTGTTAAAGGAAAAGTGGCTGACTGAGACTAATGATCTTAATCTTTTAGATTATGTGTCTGATTTCAAAGAAAAACTTTACAATGCTTGTAAATTAGCACAAGAAAATTTAAAGAGTTCTCAGTTGAAAATGAAAATGCAGTATGACAAAGATTCCAGAAATAGGGTGTTTAAGCCAGGTGATAAGGTTCTTGTATTTTTACCTATTCCTGGTCATCCTTTACAGGCCAGATTTTATGGCCCTTATGAAATTGAAAGCAAGATCAGTGATGTAAACTATGTAGTTAAGACACCAGGTCGACGTAAAGAGAAACGGGTTTGTCACATTAACATGTTAAAAGAGTATTTTGAAAGGTGTGACCGAAATTCTGTAAAACCAGTTTCCACTTTAGCCAATGCTAAGACTGTTCAAAATTGTATTGAAAGTGATGCAAATGTAGAAATGAATGAGAAAGATTGTAATCAGAGTGTCCGCTTGAAAAATTCAGAAATTTTGGATGATTTTGATGCCAAACTTGGACATTTGAACATTCACCAAAAAGAACAAGTTAAAAACTTGATGAATGAGTATTCAAATCTTTTCGGATGTTCCAAAGAAAACTAATGCAGCTTGTCATGATGTCATAGTGAGTGACGTTCTGCCTATCAAACAACATCCGTACCGTCTGAATCCAATAAAATTGCAGTACCTAAGAAGGGAAGTGCAGTACATGTTGGAGAATGACATTGTTGAACCTAGTAAAAGTGATTGGAGCTCACCGTGTATTCTTGTACGAAAACAGGACGGTTCGTACCGATTATGTACAGACTTTAGAAAGGTGAATTCTGTTACCAAAACTGATTCATATCCAATACCTAGAATCGATGACTGTATTGACAGCATTGGAAACGCGAAATTTGTCAGTAAATTTGACCTGTTGAAAGGCTACTGGCAAGTACCGTTTACAGAAAGAGCAAAAGAAATATCTGCTTTTGCTACACCAGATGGACTTTACCAGTATAAAGTAATGCCTTTTGGCATGAAAAACGCACCGGCTACATTCCAAAGGATGATTCACTCCCTTCTTCAAGACCTTGAGGGATGCGAGGCCTACATTGATGATGTCGTCATATACAGCAACACATGGGACGAACATCTCCGAATCATGCGTGCTTTATTTGACATTTTAGCTAAAGCAAACTTAACTGTGAACCTTGAGAAGAGCGAATTTTGTCATGCCTATGTAGAGTATTTAGGTCATAAAGTAGGTCAAGGTTATGTTACACCCATTATGGCTAAAGTGGAAGCTATTGCAAAGATCCCGATTCCTACAAACAAGAAAGAATTCATGAGGTTTTTGGGCATGGCTGGGTTTTACAGAAAATTTTGTCCAAATTTTTCCTCAGTTGTTAGTCCACTTACAAATCTTTTACAAAAGAGGGTTAACTTTGAATGGACAAAGGACTGTGAAAAATCCTTTCATAAAATCAAATCTGTCCTTATGAGCAACCCAGTTCTGTCAACTCCAGATTTTTCTAAGCAATTTAAGCTTACTGTTGACGCTAGTGATGTTGGAATCGGGGCAGCTTTGTTTCAAGAACATAGTGATAAGGTAGATAGAGTTGTTTCTTATTTTTCAAAGAAACTTACAAAATGTCAACAAAAGTATTCCACCATTGAAAAGGAATGCCTTGCTTTGTTGTTAGCCTTACAGCATTTTGATGTTTATCTGAATGTTACTTTGCATCCAATTCTTGTATATACGGATCACAACCCCCTGACATTTTTGCATAAATTGTCAAATAAGAATCAAAGACTGACTAGATGGAGTTTGTTGTTACAAGAATACAACATAACAATTAAGCATATCAAAGGCAAAGACAATGTTATTGCAGACGCCTTGTCAAGAGTATCGTAAACATACTAGATTTTGTATTAATGTACAAAACTTTTATTTTAATAATGTAAGTTTTCATTGACATTCAAACTTTTTAAGGGGGGAGGTGTTGTGAGATGTGTATTGTTTCATTATGTATATAATTAGTAACATTAAGTTTCTTGAACGTTCCAGAGTGGTCAACATGTTCGGTCATTTTATCTAGAACATTCTTAAATTTTGTGTATGTCCAGATTGTTCCAGTAATATCATGTTTTAACAATTTCTAGAATATTCTAGATTTATGATACTATATAAATACCCTGTCAATTCGATGCATAGACAATACTTTGTCGTATAAGCACTATTGAGATATAACTGGGATATATATTTTCACTGGGACATTGTGTGCAGAAACGGACACTCTGATGTATGTATTTTTAGATTCTTGCTAAGTTTGTACTTTATGTTTCATATACTTATTATATATTACTGTAAATAAATTATTGTTAAGTTTAAATTTTGTTATTGATCTTTGCTGGCATTTAGGGTTATTCTGACCCATAACACAGTGTAGATGCATTATCGGCGCATATGATTTTTCTTCTGAAAAAAAGCAATGTTTAGATTGCTAGCGTGTTTCTATGGCTGTTCTGTCATCAGTTTTTAATATGATATCCATTGATGTCTTGAACATACAAGCGTGTCATGCGTCATTCTTCAGCGTCATGCAAATGCTTACAAAATCCGAAAATGGTGACGTCGTTAGAGCCATTTCAGCGTTTCCCCCTAATTTTTGTCGTAAAATCACATTTTAATACCAGTTGGGGTTAATGATAATGTTTTTTGTATTAAAATCAAAATATTTAGCAAATGTGTACTAGCTGTCTTACAAATTACTGCATGAAATTAAAAAGTTGCGCACAGTCATGCGCACTCGAATTAGACTAGGCCTCGTTAATTAAATGTTTGATTTCAATGAAATCAATAATTATACTTTGCATATGAAACACAGAACCCAGAAATACCATACTGACCAATTATACTGAATGATTATCCACTAACAAGCAGCAAATAACAATTACATATGGAAGGACAACGCACGTTTTACTTCCTATAATGATGATATTGATAGTTACACAGTACAGCATCCGGTCAAATTACAACAAATATGACGCGTGCGTGTTCTTTTGAGGACAGAAAACGGGCTTTGACTGACCACTTGTTGCTGCTAAATACAAATGCCGCACTGGGGAAAAAAGTTCAATGTGATTATAGTCAGTATTATTAGGGTATTGTTGTACTCTTAGTTTCATATGCAAATTAGTAAACATCCAATCGATGAGTAAAATGATAATCAACACACAAAATTTTAACACGCCCCATCAAGTAAACAGTCACGCTGTTAGTAAAATAATGATAATTCACTTTCCTATTGTAATGCAAATACACATTAAAAAAATTAAAAAGTTTTTAGAACTATGCCGCATTTATCATTAAAAATTAGTCAACAATTTTTCTATCACTAAAATGGTTGTATCTGACGTCAGAGCAGAATTTCGCCAACATTTAAATTTTGCTCGAAATTTTCTTACAATAATGCTTATAGCTATCGAGATGTCCGAAAGACTGTACGTTCGTCCGTCTGTTACGCTTTGGGGGGTACCCATCTCTTATCCACAACTTCTCCTATACCACTTTATGAAATTTAAGGGGACATTCACAGAATTTCCATTACATAATTTCAAAATGCACCTGTCATTTTATATTTTGTTCGGACTCATATTTCGGGTTTCCCTAATAGTGAATCATTGACTTGGCATTGTTTCTATTGAAGGGTACTCTTCTTCTATCTGCAAATCCTCCTATAGTGCTGGATAAATTTAATGATACTTTCACAGATTCTTTGTTACATAATGCCATATTGCACCTCCTATTTTACTCATAGTATATATCTCTAGTTGAATACTGTTTTTAATAAGAAGGTTGAAGAAAGTTTTTTATCATAGCAGTACAGTGTTATCATAGCATGCGTAAATTCTTTTGATTTTAAATATATGATAGTTAAGGACTTGATTGAAAAAAAAACAGTTTAAGTATTAACATAAAAATAATTCTATTTTTAGGAAGTACACTTTAACAGAAAAAAAAAGATACTGTTAATGTATTCAAAGAATCAGGAATTGTTTCGTTTTGTGAATTTTAAGATAAAATTCGATAGTTTTAATTCCATTATTTAAGAAAAAAAATTTTTTTGAAGCACAAAAAAAAAAAAAAGAAAAAAAAAGAAACTTATTTTGATATCTTGCATTAATATGCATGTACGTACAAATAATGACCGGAATATTAAAGTTCACTTAGGCAGGAAATAAAATTAATTTGAGATTTCAAAAATTTAAATATGTTCTCTTGACTTTACACAGCCTGTGAAGTGGGCACATATGGCGACAACTGTTCGGGAGGACCTTGTCCTTATGGTTCTTACGGCTTTGGATGTCTAAGTAAATGTAACTGTAGTGCTGACCAATACTGTGACAGGAGAATCGGATGTGAATACAATGTCACCAGTGGTAATTATAAAGAGAATGATACGTACTCTTTTCCAAATCACTTCATGCATTATGAATGTGTATGTCATTGCATGCATAACTGATGGAACAGCCGTTGCTTAAGAAATCTATGCAAGTGGTTTGCTTAGTGTCGTTTACTGACTGATTAACAGCAATTGGAAATTATTCAATGGATGGAATTTTGATAAAATATGGAAAAAGTTACCCTACACTATAAAAAAATCTTTTACAATAATGCCATTAGCCTTTGTCAACGGATTATAAATCAGTTATATGAAACAGAATTTATTTTAACAGTTATACATGAAGAGAAGAACAAAATTGCATGACCTTCAACTCGTCGTGTAAATGTAACAACGACGGGTATTCAATTAAGATAACAACTTTAGAGAACGTGACTTAAAATGCAAAGATGTAAATGTTACTACGAAACACACTAAGAAACTTATTTGTCAAAAACACGATATAATTTAGATAAAGGGCTATTCAAGAACTAAATTATACTGTAATGATGCACCTCATAGTAACAGTAAAGGTGTAAAATATAAAAATCAGATACGTACACTGTATATGTATGTACATGTCGCTTCGATACTGTTATTGTTAGAGGTTACCTACTCAAAAGATATTATACAAAGATGAAAAATGTTTAAAATCTGATGGAAAAATATTTTTAAAAAAATTGAATTACTAATTTGTTTTTTCTAACCTGGGCTAAATCTCATTGTGGGACGTGTACACCGGTACTTCGGATGCGAACGTATAAACTGAGGTCCCGTGTCGCAGAAGAGATCCCTATCTCTTCTATTAGTAAATAATGTAAATATTCCATATACCATCATTATATGAATAACCACCAGGCGCGGATCCAGGATTTTGAGTTAGAGGGGGGGGGGGCGCCAAAATTAGGCAAGGGGTCTGGGGGCCGCCGTGAGGCCCCCAGTGGGTCCAGGACAAAGCCCTGGTGGGGGCCCAGGGGGCGAAGCCCCCGGAAGCTCCTGGATTCTAGAGATTTTGAAGGGTTAAAATGAGGTCTACTAAAGCCCTGGTGGGGGCCCAGGGGACGAAGCCCCCGGAAGCTCCTGGATTCCAGAGATTTTGAAGGGTAAAAATGAGTTCTACCAAGTAGACATATTTGATTTACGCTAACTTTGACAATTTTAGGGGGGGCGCGCGCCGGGTGCGCCCCCCCTTAAATCCGCCACTGACCACTAGTGATGTTTCTTATCTATTATAAATTCCATACTTTCGAGGATACAAATATAACCTTCAATTGTAAAAGTCGGTGTCTTCCCGCAAAAAGTCATTAATACTACTGACTTTCATTAATAAACAATATCCAATTGCCAATCATCAAGAGTACATACATTGTAAATAATTGGAAAGTAGTAATATATTCTCATTGGCAATTGAATAATGTTGATAAGTGAAATACTACTACTTTATTTTAAACATTGTTTCTTTTTTTCCTTGCAAATAAATACATGTATGAGACTTATAAGAGTGTAAATATATGAATGCATAATATGTGACCTTTTTTCATTACTTTTGTGTTGCTATAACAGGTGACACGTGTAATTATTTTCATTAAGTTTGAATATGTTTGAACATATAATTGCCTAATGTAAAATACCATTTAGACTTGATGATATAAGTGTCCAAGCGAGGTTTGAAGGTTAATGATATGTACAAACAAGAAAATAACACGATATAGTTTTTGTAGTTAAGATTTATTGTAAAATTGTTTGCAAGTTAATAGATATATATTTATAATTGATTTTAGGAGTAGAGGTTAAAGCAACTGGAATGAATCCAATTGCAGAGAAATTTTTATTCGTTATCCTAGGAGTTTTTCTGGGAGCAGGACTCGTCTTGACAATTCTCTTCGTCCATAAGAGGTCTATTCTTTATTCCTTTTTTTTTCTTTTACTTTATATTTAATATTAATGAATGTCTGGCTTAACATAACAAGTACAATAACACCCTTCAAAGAATAAAAAAGGCCATTTTTACAATAGATAATGAATGACATAGAAGAAAACAATCTAAAATGTAAACTATAGTTAAAGTTGAAACGATCATATACGGTTTCCTAAAAGAATATTATTAAAATCATATGTTTTTGAATAATTTAGATATTCATGTCTTTTTAAAGACTCTCATGGTTTGTTACTGTGTCTTTTTCAGAATAAAATATCAAAGAGAGTCCAGGTACCACGATACTTTGTTTCTACCTTCAGTATATGACTATCCGTTTTATGGAAGAGAAGCCGAGCTCAATATTACACGTGCCGTCAACGATATTGTTCAGAATGACGAAAGCAGCAGGGAAAATCCTGCAGGGAACAGGCCGGAAAATTATTACTCAGAAACGATTTGACATATTTTTATAATTACACTTTTTTTTTCATTTTTATGCATGTTTATTCTAAAGATATTATCTATATGTGAATTTCTGAATATTGATCTTACAGAAAAGGTAAATTATCGTGGCACTGAAATAAGAAGCGGTAAATATTTTTCAACGATTAATTAGTTTCTTAGTATTAATGCTAATAAACATTACCATTATTTTTTCTCTTCTTGCAAACAGATGATGTTTCATATATAGTGAAAATATTCTATTCTTTGATGAATAAACCTTAGTCACCTACATGCGGTGTTTATATCTTTATCTCTATCTTGATTCGATAGTCAAGAGTATGCTCTATTTATGAACAATTATTATATTTCTAAATCGAGGGAATTATTGACAAACAAGATGAGAATATCCACGGACTGGTTTGAACAAAATTAAGTCAAAAATATGGTCAAATGAATTTATAGATCTGCGTAGTCTCTTGACGCACCAAGAGGAAGACCCAGTGACCTTACTGATCACACCAGGGGTAATAAATTTGCAACATAGTCAAAAGTCTAAAACACCTCTGTCCATCAACCAATGGACAGATGCGTTTCTGGTTTTTACGTGTATCGTTATACAACAGAAACCCACTGAGGCTCCCCACCTGCTTAAGTACATGTCATTCATAAGGGAGCTACAAAAACTTCATGGGGATTCAGCGTGGCGATCATACGATGAGTCTTTCAGGAAGTTAAAGGAGACAGTAGACCTTCCATGGCAAAAGCCAGTGGAGGAACTACGTGGTAAATCATTAGCTGTTTCCACAAAACAATCTAATGGGCAGCCGTTTCGTGGGAAACAGGTGGGGAGAATCGGTGGGGTCAGATTCTGCTTCGCCTATAACCAAGGTAACAAATGTAAGTCAACCCCCTGTCCATTCACCCACATTTGCCAAGCCTGTAGAGGTAATCACCCCAAAATTAAATGTAAATCTACAGAAAAATCTGAACATGATAGGACCTCTCCAAACCCCAGTAAAGGCAAACAAACTAAATGACCATTTAAGGGGTTATGATGACCAATTGAGAGATTATTTGGTAAAAGGTCTCAGTTTCGGATTTTCCCTGGGATGTGAAAACACTCCTACAGCGTCTTTGTCAAAAAACCATAAATCAGCTCAAAATCACCCAGAAATCATACAAGATCACATACAAAAGGGCCTTGAGCTCCATCGTATAGCAGGACCTTTCCCAAACCCTCCTTTCGATCCATTTGTGTCATCCCCTTTAGGTGTCATACCAAAATCAGAACCAGGAAAATTTCGTATTATTTATGATCTTTCTTATCCAAAAACAAATTCTGTTAACACCCATATTCCAAAAGAAAATTCAGAAGTTCATTATGACTCAATTGATTGGATTATAAATTTAGTGCAAACTCGTGGCCTTCGGTGCCTGATGGCAAAGACCGATATTGAAGATGCATTCCGAATCATTCCAATTTGCCCAGAAGATTATCATCTACTAGGGTTTTCTTGGCAAGGAAAATATTACTTTGACAAATGTCTCCCAATGGGGGCAAGTAGTTCTTGCCAGATATTTGAAAAATTCAGTGTAGCTCTACAGTGGATACTACAGTCAAAATTCGGGGCTGGGGGAATGTCACATATTCTGGATGACTTCTTCTTTATTGGACCTGCAAACTCTGAAAGCTGTAAGAACGACTTAACAAATTTCCTCTTTCTGTGCAAAAATATTGGTGTCCCTATCAAAATGTCAAAGACACAGACTCCAACTACAAAAATTATAATCTATGGTATCGAAATTGATTCCGACAAAATGGAAGCACGGCTACCAGCGGACAAAATTAACAAGATTAAAATGCATTTGGTAGAACTTTTACAAAAAGATCAAACTACATTACGTGAACTTCAATCTCTGATTGGTTTACTCAATTTCGCGTGCTCAGTAGTGGTCCCAGGGCGTGCTTTTCTCCGACGCATGATTGATCTAACTTGTGGAGTAACTGAACCTGCATCACACATTCACTTAACTAGGGAAACAAAAGCAGATATGGAAACATGGCTATCTTTCATAAGCTGCTTTAACGGGAAGTCAGTTTTTTCCTCAAAAGTGGTTGTCCACAGAACACCTTACCCTTTACACAGATGCATCAGGGTCATTGGGCTTTGCGGCGATTTTAGGTAATGAGTGGTTTGCATCTCACTGGGACTTTTTGCAAAATGATTGTCAAATAGCAGTCAAAGAGTTATTTCCCATTGTACTAGCTATAGAAATATGGGGGAACAAAATCAAAAATAAAAGAATCCTATTCATGTCTGACAATATGGCAGTAGTACAAATCATTAACAAACAAACATCAAAAGACAAAACAATTATGAGATTAGTGCGCCGCTTAGTTTTAGCAACCTTAGAAAACAACATTCATTTCCGAGCAAAACACATTCCGGGTAAGCATAATATCACTGCTGATCGCCTCTCCCGTTTTCAATTTCAGGCAGCTTTCCAGTCTGCACCTCACTTAACCCGCCAGCCGACACAAATCCCTCAAGCCAGTTTGAACATTTGAACTTATCAGCTTGCAATCTTCTGTCAAAAGCTCTTACAAAGAGTTCAAGCGCAGCCTACAAAAGATCATGGGACATGCTAGTGAGCACATTTCCCTCCATCAAATCCTTGCCTGTCTCACCATCTACATTATGTAACTTTATTTCTTACTTATTTGACAACGGATATTCTCCAAATAGCATTGCAACACATGTATCAGCAATTAGTTATGTACATAAATTGTTAGGGACAACAGACCCATCGGATACATTTCTGGTAAAAAAAGGTCATGCAAGGCTGTCACCATTCAGCCCCGTGTAAAGATTCACGTTTACCAATCACAGGTCCCATTTTACACAAGTTAATTCAAGGGCTTCAGTGCTCTGTTTTGAATCAGCATCAAAGAATTCTTTTAAAGTCAATTTTTCTGCTTGCTTTCAATGCATTTTTACGGCTAGGGGAAGTAGTAGTTAAGGCAAAAAGTCTAGCTAGCACAGTCATCCAACGAGAAGATATTTCATTTACCCTAAACGAGAACTCACCCATCGAAGTTGTAATTGTCTTAAAACACTTTAAACAAATAAAACAAAGGACCTCTTCCAGATCCACTTGAAGGCCTTAAAAGACAACAACATCATGTGCCCCGTGAATGCCTTGTATGAATATGTGAATATGTTTGGTCATCACACCGGGCCTCTTTACCAGTTCATTGGGGGAAAACCAGTCCCATATTCTTTTGTAGCAAAACATCTTCAAAATACAATTCAATTCATTGGTCTCAATCCTGCTCTGTACAAAGGCCATAGTTTCAGGATAGAAGCAGCTACACAAGCTGCAAAGTTAGGTTTTTCGGAAAACAGTATTCAAAAAATGGGCCGATGGAACTCAGATGCCATTCGTAAGTATGTACGCCTCGAAAGCTTTAGAATATAGAAACTTTATCAAAATGCAGAACTATCTCTGTTGGAATAAGAAGTAAGTACAGGTTAACTACTAATATGCAAGAACTTTAAACGGGGTGTTTTTTCAATCCACCAGGTCAGAAGTTAACTGCTAGGGCATTGAAAAAACCATTTATTACAGGTGCACAGGTCAGAAGTAAACTGCGGTGCAACTGAAACTATACACAGGTCAGAAGTAAACTGCTACGTAACTAAAACTATACACAAGTCAGAAGTAAACTGCTGGGTGTCTTAAACTATATACAGGTCAGTAGTGAACTGCTGTGCAAACAGGTTTTCATGTAAATACATAGTGATGTTTATATTTGGAAAATGTTTTTTTTTTTTTTTGCCTTGTTATTCACAGATATGTGTAGTGCCATGTATTAATCTAGTCCCAAATTTTCCAGCTGTGCCTGCTGGTTCTCATGTTTTGCTATTATAAGTAATGTAATGTATGGGTCAAAATGCAATGTTTTGAAAGCTAGTCTCCAAAAATTTACATCTGGATTAATTATCCTTTTTTACAAACAGAGTGAATTGTTTAACTGTTTACATTTTTTTTCTTGTATGTTAAGATTTACAAAAACTATGTGTCAAAATAGTGTTGATATTTGTCTGCATACCAAAACCATAAGTGCATGTTGTGTGGTCTACCCTTAGATGGCTAGTCCACTTTGGTTGGCGTTTTTGCAAACGTGGTTTCCTTTTGTGGGCTTCTGTTTTTATTTTTGAACGCCAACTTTTTGCTTGTAAAGTATATATGTTTTACAATTTTTTCTGTTATTTCGTACATTATTTTGACATGTAACAGGGGAGATCATTATACAACTTTACTTGTTTATGTAATCGAATATTTGTATAAGGTTTTTTGATCTCCCCATTTATTGTATTCTTTAATACTCATTGTCATTTTCAATAAATATGGAGTTGTGATTTTTATCCAGGAAGAAATGGAAGGTTTTTTTGGATCTCTATAATATGTAAACAAGCAGGTATTTACATAAAATTTAACATGTATTATGAGCAATTGTCTCAAATATTAGGTTTGCGCCTTGCCAAGTCGCCTTGGGTGGGTGGATCCAATTTGCAATTGGATTGTGGCGTTTATTTTCTTTCATCCCACCGTTTTTTGATAACAAGCATATCAGTGCCTGCTTTTTGCTATATTCTGTTTTAGGGGGTCAGATTGCATAATATGATATCAAAGATTTTTGTATTCTTTCGAAGTTTTTTCTAGTCTTGTCTGACCCCCTTATAATATGTATATATTTTTGTTTTACGTCATTTACTTCAATAAATGACTTTTTTTTCACTTTCACTACTGTTGTTATTTTATTTTTAATCCATAAAAACTAGCTCAGTTGACTTGGCTTCGGCCTGGCATTAATAACAGAGGAAAATAAAGTTATTTACTTTAATTTGCTACCCATTGCTATTAATAGTGGCACTATTTTTGCATTTTATATTGATATGAACAAACAGATAAAAGCATTAGCCATATTAATGATATGCCAAAATAACAAGTAAAGTCAAGTATTTGCGTCTGCTTAAAGTCAATTTCCTATTAGGAAGTTCTTTCCTTGTGTAAGAGATTTCAATTGTTATATTAAGGATTTATCTTTACCTATCATTGAGTTATATTGATATTACACTTTCTTATTCTTTATTATTTCTTACGTATGCGTACGTTTACTTTATATTGACAGTGAGCAAACCAGTCGAAATTTATTTTATAAATTATATATATTTTAAATCTTAGTTCAACTGTCACAGTATTTTGGTTCATCAAAATAGTTTTTTTCTTCACAGTCCAATCCCTTTAAACGACCGCTGATAACAATGAATGTAGTCAAGTCATATTTTTCAACGATTTGATCAACCGTTTTACTTTTAGTATTGTTTTAATACATGTGTATTTATTTGATAATATCTTTGAAAATAAAGTGTATTTATTTGTTATAAATTTTGTAAGAACTGCTTGGATTATATTTTATTATATTGATATTTGAATATTTATCTTTCAATTGGTTGATATACCAGTGAATAAACAAATCTTTATTTCGTGAATATAGCGTTATGAACAATTATTGCTTTGCCTGAATGTTCCGTGACACGGGTTAGCACGACACAGAAAATATGTTTGCACAGTAGTTGTTATTCAACTCAGCATATTTGACTGACAAGAAAGACCCGTGTTCTCCTAATTAATATACATGTTCCTATACGGGGATGATTTTTTAAGCTTCCAATAGAAAACCTGAATTGGTAACGTAGAAGCATATATAATGTAAGTAAATTGAAAGATCTAGAAATATCCAGGCATGGTAAAACACGTCCTGGACGACTTAAAATAAGGTGTCTGTTAGGAATATTTGCCGAGTATACTAGTATGAAATATAGAAAGAAAATGTTGAGGTGTATAGGGTTTGTCCGAAAACTGAAAAAAATGAAATGGCAGTCAACAGATTGTTGATAGAAGATTATATCTGAACACGAATACCCGACGACAAAAATTCTGGAAGACTACTCAGTGTCACCAAAAAGATCAAAAAGTCTTCTCTAAAACAAACAAAGACATGAACGATCAATGGATAGTATTTTTATGCTCACGTAACCGAAGATTCGTGGTTATATAACTTTTGTCCCGTCCCCTGTCTGTTTGCCCGCAGACACCGTAACCTTCGCCATAACTTTTGGGTGTATAGCTTTCATATTTCACAGGTCTGTATTTCATGTGACAAGAACCTCCCTACAGGTACCACTAAATTCGAGCTCGTGACCTTGGAGTCTGATCCCATTTTACAAAAATATTCCGAACTTTAACCTTGGACGTCTTTTATGAATAGTCGGTGCTAGGGCTTTCATACATTAAATTATATGTGTATTTATTGTGACCTTTTAATAGGTATAAAATATTTGACCTTTTGACCTACCCATCAAATGAAATTAATCTAAACAATATCTATTGAACCATAATAACTAGGGCTTTCATTTTTTCACAATCGTATTCCCTTTGACAAGACCTTTCTTTGAATACAAACAATTTTGGCCTTTACCTTGGTGTTTGATATGCATCGGAAACCTCAACCCTTACTATTAGCTGCCAAACGGGGACATCAGTGGTTTACAAACGTATCGTGTTTCTATTTTAAATTAAAGGACTTTGTTATTATATTAGGAGTGAATTCCCAATAATCTTACCGAAGAACAGAAGAAAATCATATTCTCAAATTGTATGCTCAAATACCAGACTTTTTAAACATATACTAGTATAGGAAGAAGCAAGAGGAAAAGAAAAAGTCAAACATCGCAAAAGATTTATAACTTTAAAAAAGAAAGATTATCTTCGTGAAAACTGATGTTCGTTTCAAAGGTAACATGGGTAAGGTTTATCTGACATATAATAGTTAACTGAACATATTTAACGGTTTTAACATAATGCATGCAGTATTCCATATCAACGCGTTTTTGAAGACTGGCTGAGATCCTATAGCATTTTCAAGCAGTTTTCGATCAATTCAGTGTCCTTCTCTCCAAATTTACACAGTCAAAAATGGTTTACATAAATTTATATAAAGTTAAAATGAATTTTATGTGAAAAATTTTCAAGAAAAAGAGAAATGTTAAAATTTACGTCAAGCGATTTTGACATATTTTATATGAACTTACATGAAGAGTTTATCGCATAAATATCGTGCAAAGAAAAATTCACTTGAAAGTTATAAAAAAAGTTTTTGTGAATATCATACAAACTTTTTTACATGATATGAATGAAAAAATATTTTGTATAATTTTTTTAGGATTCTAACATAATTAAGCGGTTAGCTAGCTAACCGCTTTATGGCATGGGCTCCAAAAAACCGGAAACTTCCATAAGGCGCTACCTATCGACATCGCTTTATGGCACGTAACCTTATCCTTCTGCAACCAAAACCGGAAATTTCCACAAGGCGCTACCTATCGACAACGGTAACTTCAGCAAAGCGCTTCCTATGATTTGTATACTGTTGGCGTAATACGCCCCCTGGTGAGAGATTGACAATATGCTGTGTATGAAGAGTGGCTATTATAACGATTATATCGAATTCTTATTTAAGTATTTACCAAAGCATTGACAATACTTAGAACAATAACTTCAAAGAACTGAGAATTTGGTCCTTATTACATGTACATCGTGCGATCGGGATTTATAGCAACTGTTAGTTTATTTTTGAAAGTTGAACGATACGGTTAATTATACAGCAGGTTGAAGGTTATTACAGACTGCAAAAACATCAGCAAATCTCTCGATCGAGTTTGATTTTCCTTGCCAAAGTATTAAGAAACACCATTTATTAAGTTAAGTAATACCTGAAAAACGCTGTTATAAAAACACCGAATACATCTGTAAGGTTTACACTTTTTGTAACGTTTTTATGGAAACAATAGGATTACCTCCACAAGGAAACGTTTGTTTTCTTCTCTTTTCTTCTCTGTCTAATAAACAGATTATAAAAGCTCTGCTTCCAGGGGTAACTTCTCTACCCCGTCTTTGATAATATATTACAAACGATCATAAGGGATCACATATGGGGCACTTAAAGTAGTAAAATTAATTTTGAAAAAAATGGATAAATATATATTAATCTTAATCGGCATTGTGATCCTCTTCTAAAAATCAACCGACATTATTATTCACAGAAGAATGAGGTATGAAAAATCTTGGCAATTAGCAAAAATTTAAAATATATACTAATGCTTATTTATAAGTTTTGAAAATTTGATCAATTCCTAGGGAATGTATTATTAGCTGTGAAAATACTTTTTAAATTTGAATTTATCCAATTTGTCGATTATTATTTTGAGCGTTTGAGAAGAATTAAATTAAAATACAGGTGTTTAGAGGCACAATGATAGAAAAAAAATCAGTGTATATTGTTTAATCGACATATTGAAGAAAATGACACTGATAACTTCTTAAGTTACACTGACTTTTAGTGTACATTTGAATTTTTAAATACTAGTATTGATTGATTTGACAACTTTCCTTTTCACATGTTTTATTTGAGAACAATATTGCATATAGAGTATATGGCAAATACATATTATATGTCCTTATCTAGACATATTGTGTAAGACTTCTTTTAAATGATTCTCATATACCATTTACTTTATTCAAACATTCACTTGTTTGAAAAGTCAATAAAGCTTGATAATCGTGTTTACTCGCCAGTGTAGTAGTTCATAATATTTCTAAACGGAAGTATCTGTATCAAAATACAGAATGATCAATGATCGATTTAAGAAGAAAAACTGACTCCTGAAAGTTCAAGAGGTGGGATCCGTTGCCTAGAAGAAGTAAGCATCCCTCGTTGACCGGTTACACCCGCAGTGAGCCTACACATCTGGAGCTCTCTGATATCAATTCATTTACAAAGTCTCTGCTCAGCCATCCCTTTTTCTCTGACTAGCCAGCTGTAGATCTACACTACTCCAATTCCATTAATTTAAAGAATTTAACTTGTCATTTTTTTAGTTGTTTGCTATAGTAGGCTTTACAATTACCTAATTTCAGATTCAATAGAGCATGAAAGACAATTAAATTTTCAACATCAACATAATTGTTTTCATCCAGAGAACGATTGGATGGCACCAAGAGAGAAGTTTTAAAAATGCACGTCCTGTCTTTCAAACTGAAGAAATCTCATGTTTGAATTTTGAAACATGTATTTCAGTCTAATTAAAATTTATTTAAATGTTCCAAATCCGCTACCGCTTCTCAAACATCTAACATCCCATTCGGGGTCACATCAGAGCGACCCTTTCGATTATGAATACATGTACTAGTAAACACAAACACTTTGGCTATGTAGATTCAAGCCTCGGTAAACAATTCTCAAATTAATTCCACGGCTACATATCATCATTATTGATACTGTCTTACGTTGAATTAAAGTAATTTTGGAATAAATTTCATGTATAGTCTGCAGTCTGGCATCTGAACGTGAATAATGCAAACGAAAGAGCGCGAACTATACAAGATACCCCACACGTCATACACAGCTTTTGCAATGCATATTTTGTTTACTACAAAACTCCTCGGGTGTTTTGGTTCGGTGGTGAAAACAGGAAACCCATCTGAACTATAAGCCAAGATTTCGGAGGAACCATTTTCTTTGGCTAATCGAAGATTCACTCTTACATGACCCCAAATAGGATGTTGTTAGATGTTTGAGAAGCAGAAGATTCGGAACATCTGATTTTAATTAGATTGCATCCATCAGTGACATCAGCTTGGAATGTTATTGGTTTTACTATTAAGTAAAGTATTACAAAAACAGAATGTTTTTTTTTTCTCTGATGGCATTGGACAAAGATATGCATACTTAAATATCATTTCATGCACTTTTTTCGGTACATATAGGATGAAAGCATGCTAACCGCTTTTCAGTACTTTGATTTTTAAATAGGGATGGCAATCGATTGCAGAATTGCTAATCGGTTAACCGCAGGACGCAGGACCGATTAACCGGTTAGTCGTATCAAGATATACATTTTGACATTTGTTTCAAATACATGAAGGCTATAAAATGCGTGAGAAGTTAATATTCTGTTTATCAATCTTGATTGGGGAATTCAATTTATAAAATTTAATTTTATTTTAATTTCAATAGATGAGTAAAAAATTACGAAAACTAAGAATTGTGCCTGAGAAATCAAACATGGATAATTTTCAAAGAAGTTAAAGAAGTTCATTCTGCGTTGTCACCATAATCAAAACTTTGTTCTCTCTAATTGTTTAATTTTAAAAGATAACGACAAAATATAGACATACTAATTAAAAGGGTTAACAGTGATGATTTTTAAAATCATTAAACATCACAGGACAGTCGGGGTAACAGGTATGATTTTAAAAACAGTAATTAACACTTTACAAACTGGCCAATTGCCCCGCGATTTCCTTCTGAAGAACCATAATTACGTAATTACCTCCAAATCATCTTTATTATAATATGTGTATAAACATTGAATGAAATTTTATACAGTGGTTTCTTTTCTATAAAATAAATTTTATAAAAACTGCGTTCAATTTTAAATATATTTTATTTTTTCCGACTAACCGATTACGGATTTTCTAACCGATTAGCATCGTTCCGACCGATTAAATTCGATTAACCGGGTACAAATTGCCATCCCTATTTTTAAATAAAAGATAATCACATTAATATTTTTAAAGCCACTTTTCCTTGTACATTGAATTTTATTATGATTAGCTTCTTTCGGAATACAGTCATGGTTCATACATGAAATGTTTTGGACTTTTTTTCATGAAGACTCATTGTTAGTCATTGATCGAAGGTTTTACTACATAAATAGTGTAGACATCCATATATAAATAATTCAATTCTCCTAAATGTTTTGACTAATAACTCCTGGTAACATTTACATTATGTTCAAACGTGAGGTCAATTTTGACGATTTAAACAGCAAACTCTAGGACTCGTATATATTAAATCTAACAGATCAAAAATTGGAGGGAAAGGACCAATATTACACCAATAACATCTTAAGTTTACAAATATCAACAGACATTTCTTCTTTACGACCCTGCATACTGTATGTGTAAATGGTTTAAGAATTAGGTACCACATCATCGCTTGCCAAGAGTTTCTGATATGCTTCTCTCCTCATGAATCTTTGGCATTGGTGAAGACAAAAGATTGTTTTCCGTCACGTGATCTCGAATCCATCAGGTACGCACAGATTGCGTCATCGACAGATATAAAGACAGGCGTTTAAAAAATTAAATCAAAGTTTTTTCAAGAATAATTAAGAAGCAATAATTGAGTTATGTATTTTCATTTTTTATAGAACAAATCTGAAGCTTCAATATAGATTCTTTATCACATATTAAGAAGATATTGGATGACACCATATATATTCATGGAATTGCATGTTACCTTACGGATTGTTGTATACTTGCTTTTTTCATTTCCGAGATTAAAGAGTCAAGAAGTATCCCGAACGCAAATTTCGACATATACAAAAAACAATTGCTGATTGGTCGACCGGATGTACTGAATCCAAATCAGAACTCGAGAAAAAAAAACGAATTCTATCAACACCGTATGCCAAGGGTTTCTGAGGAGAGAAGTGTATAAGAAACCCATAGCTAGCGAAGATGGTACCACATAAACTCATTCAAAAAAATCCAAACACCAATACGGTGATGTTCACGACGCTAGCTTTGAATGCCATTGAATAAAACTTAGAAGGAAGTATATTCCTCCGTGATTTATATATTTCGTTGTACACGAAGAACATTGTTCACTTGTGTTTGTAATCATCCATGGGAATTGTTGAGCTAAATTTCAGAATTTTCTTTCAGTTTTGTTTTACCTATTTTGCTTATGGTATCGCGGATGCCGATGGAATCTGCAAATATCTTTAGTAAGTTTATTTTATTTTGAATAATTGCAGAAATTTGATGAAGCGTATTTGTAACAAATACTTAAAAAACGTAATTTTTTTTAAATTTTTTTTTATCATTTGTATATATGTATCTGTTTCCAAGTTTGATTTGTCAACTTTTTTGTCTATATTTTTCCGTTAATCTGAAATCACAAAAATTATTTTAAAGTAATGATCTGTTAAAAAATATATTTTAATAATTTTTGCAGTGGTGGTCTGAAATGTTGTGTTAATAAGCAACAAAAAGGAGATTTTTGTGTTCGTGAGTTACTACGTACATTTTTTTTTTGGAAACTCAGAGGATATGTATTATAAAAAAGTGTCCTTCTTGAATTAAAGTAATTGTGACAACAATTTCTTGTTTTCATCCGTTTTCATTTAACTGACATAACATTTGGTTAAATCATTTGTTCTTGCTCATGTATTGATAGTTAAGAGCTAGGAATAAATTTTTACAGAGGTATATGTAGTGTGGTACTTTAAAATTGTGCTTTTTACAGCTTGTGAATCAGGTAAACATGGTTTGAACTGTTCAATGGGACCATGTCCTCATGGCTTTTATGGATATCGCTGTATATACAGATGCTACTGTTCAATTGATCAATACTGTGATAGAAGAGCAGGATGTGTTTATAGTAAAACAAACGGTTAGAATTTCTATTAAATATTGTAAACACCGTGAAAACAAACACACGATGAACATTCAAATGATCACTGTCTAATAAAAAGAATATCCAAAGACACTAAAACAAAGCATTTACGATACCATTACAATATTTCAGAGAAAATTCAAGATTTACATGTAGATGAATAGCTAGGTGTTTAATATGTTGTCGAAATAATTCTTACGTCTGCAATGAAGGAGGGAATGTGTTATCTACGTACATGTATTCAGTAAAAAATGCTAGGGATACCAAAGCAAATTACAGCATAATTTAGCATTATCTCACTTTTTTGTTTCATATATAGAATGATTAGTCTATGTTCTCAGGACATTATGTATATCTCATAAGACAATCATTTACAATAAATTGCACAGTTTTTATACATACAAATTTTCAAGCTTTTTTATATAACGTGGGAGGTCATGTACTTATTTTTCTCCAAAGATGAGAAAATACATGTACACGTATTTGCCTCTAATCATTTTTTCTAATTTTTTTTGTTAACGTTGAGACCCCTATAAAACAAAATCTTGCAAAAATTGGAATTTATTGTCTCTGAATATCCATTTTTATTTTTAACAGAATCTGTACTTATTAAAGGAGCCGGAGTTTGCAAGGATGCATTGTAAGTACTCAATACATACATGTATTAATTATAAATACACCCCTTAAGCTTTTCATTAGAGAATTTTATGATTACTTTATTGTACCATTTAATGTTTAACTATAGTGGAACACTAAAATGTTGTACGGATTATCAACAAGAAGGCAGATTTTGTAGAGGTAAGTTGACCTCGAGATAATGAAAATAACAACTTGGTCATGCAACTAATAGAACTTTTATAAACTATTAAAATTGCATACGCTTTTCATTTGAAGTTATAGATTAATGCACGTGCGCACTTTTTGATTTGTGTTTTGAAACAATTCAGAAGTATCCTGCATTCAAAGCCAAATGATTGCAGTATCTGTGGGAAACATGTACATGTAAAGAACAAGGTACGGTTTTAATTAAAATCATGCCCTTTGACAAAAAAAATAAAACTGACATAAAAAATGAAAACTCATGCTTTCTGAATCAGTGAAATTCCGTGCAGAAAACATAATATACAAAATCATTTTTCACACTTGCATTTGTAAATGCTAATTGTGACGTCATAAACACAAGGTGTCTGTATTTTGTCAAAAAAAAGTTGAATTTCGAATAAATTTCAACATTGAATGTGAGCGACGGCTGTGAACACTATTTTCTGAGGGAAAGTTATGCTTGAAATCCGTCATTTTTAGGCTTTTTCTGCAAAAAATAGAGAAATGCATCAAATAAATGACGTCATATTCCCTGAATGGTACTTCTTCATGCTATATTCTTTCCTGATCTATTACAGTCATAAACTCAACTCATATTCAAGCCAGTTAAAAAAAAATTGATAACATTAAATGTTTAGGGCACAATAAAGTTAAAACCGTACCTTCTTATTACTGAATGCTATTTGACGTTGGTGGAGACTACCGATTTAATTTTATTCATTTCAAACTATACAGTATTAAAAAAAATATAATTATTTTCAATGAATTATAGCGAATCTATTCATGCAGCAAGGAGGGAAATCACATTAATCCTAAAATTAAAGTATTAAGATTGTTTTTTAATAATACTGTACTCCTTCGAAAGCTTAATTATGGTTAAATTTTTGGACTGTCGCAAGTGTAATTTACCATCAATTAAAAAATTGACATTATTGGACTTTGTATTGTTCATTTCTGATATAGTATTTAATTATGCAATTACACCTTTGTTTGTTTGATTTCCTTTGTTTTATTTTTTTGTTTTGGTTTATGTAAAGGATAATGGATTTGAACGTCAAAAATTTGTTTTAAAAAATCAGCGTGAATTGCCGTATGTCAGAGCAGTATTTCGCCGACCATTGAATTTCGTTTAAAATACGCTAAGAAGGATATGGAGATAACGAACAGTATTCCATATCGAAGTCCATAAAACAATAAAAAATTGGAGCAGGGCAAACACGGACCCCCGTAACATCAAAGATGGGATCAAGTGCATTGATGAGTTAGCATCCCCTGCTGACCATTAACATCCGACGTGTGTTCCTATTTATGATCGGGAAATAACTGAAAAATCCGTCGTCAATTCAATGTACAAATAATTGACTAAAAATAGTATGAAATGAATAATGTTTATTGAATACTGTTTTTTTTATGAGATGGTTGTAGATATTTTTCATCACACAACACTGTTTAAAAAGCCTGCATAATTTGAATTAAATTAAACTTTCACATTTGACTTATCATACCAGATGGTACATGACATGGTACATGTTCTCAAACAGTTTCCATAGAGTTTGGTGTGCAAGGCAGACCCCTATTTTCATTTGAAAAGTGGACAGGCTATCTACAAATCCTGTAGGGAAAAATAAAATAAAAAATCTCTTAGAAAATCTTTTGGTCACTGACAATGCTGTAATCCTGAATTAACACGATTAAATAAATCTTTTAAGAGTTATAACTTACTTTTTAAAAATACATAATTATGTAGATCATTAACGGCCAACGGGAACATCTCAATTTATTAAGTTGTTGAACGGTACTTCACGATGTATTTATTATTTATCAGTTAATATCAATTCAGCATAGATATGAAATTGGTCGTTGTTTTAAAAACATTAGTAGAAAATTGTTTCCTTATTTTGTAAATTAAATAAGAACATAAATTATGTACTACCGTAAAATATAATCGACAGCATTCAAGAGATGTCACGTCATAGCCAGCTGATGTCTGCAATTAAAACGTTTCCATCGACTCCACAGCGTAAAGTTATAAGTTCCGAAGTAGTCAATCGAGATCATTTCGTCATGGAAAGCTTAGATAAGTGATTGATTTTTCTAATTTGTTGTTATTTCCTTAAAGAATTCAAAAAATCACGATGCGACAACATTGATTTCATTACAGGAAGTCTGTTTCTATACATCCCGGTGAGGGCGCTGCAAGCTCAAGAAGATAGTGATTGTGACGTCATAAGTCGGCGGTCCCTTCGTTTTAGGTCTATGAATAAATATAAATATTAGCAATGCGATTATTTCAACCTTTGCTGATATGCATGTATTATCAATGTAGCTAACCCCCCCCCCCCCAACACACACACACCATTTTAAATTTATGTACATGTATTTGACTTTTAACTTGATACTCTGTGTTTCCAAGCCCAATAAGGACATTTATGTAAGTTGACTTTATGTATCTGAAGGTAAAATCAGCAGCCTTGTTTTCCACTTTTCATCAGCAACGATGTTTATTCTACTTTTAATAAACGCACTTCCAATTTTTATATAATTATTTCTAATTTTATAAATTATGCTGAAATTCTCAGTCATTATTTTCTGAAAACTCCCCCCCCCCGACTACTACTTTTCTTAGCTGTGTTGTGTGCGTTTTTCTAGAGAATCTGGAATTATCATGTTTTTGGAATTTTAAATTAAAATTTGATAGTTTTTGTCATTATTTATGTTTTTTTTGGGAGGGAAATAAAATTATTCGAGATTTAAAATTTTTAAATATGTTCTCTTGACTGTATAGCATGTGAAGTAGGCACATATGGTGACAACTGTTCGGGCGGACCTTGTCCTTATGGCTCTTATGGCTTTGGATGTCGAAGTAAATGTAACTGTAGTGCTGATCAATACTGTGACAGGAGAACAGGATGTGAATACAATGCCATAAGTGGTAATTATTAAGAGAATAATACATTATCCTTTTCGAAATCAAATCATGTATTATGAATGTGTATATCATTGTATGCATAAATGATGGAACAGCCGTTGCTTGAAAAATCTGGTTAGTGTCGTTTACTGACTGATAAACAGCAGTTAAGGTTTTCGTAAGAAAAAAGGAAATTATATAATGTAGGTGTAATTTAATATGAAAAAAGAACATAATTATTTACATTTAGCCATCACTATATGAAATTATTTGACAATTTTGTCATTAACCTTTGTCAACGAATTATAGAGCAGTTCTATGAAGCAGAATTTGTTTTAACCTTATACATGAGGAGATGAACCAACTTGTTTGACCTTCAACTCGACAAGTTCATGTTACAACGACGGGTTATCTATTAACATAACAATATAGGAGAAACTGACTTAAAAATCAAAATGTAAATGTTACTACGAAACACACTAAGTTGTTAAAAACAAGATATAATTTAGATAAACGGGCTATTTAAGAACTAAATTATACTGCACTGATGTACCTTATGGTAACAGAAAAGGTGTAAAATATGAAATGCAGGTACGTATATATACATTCTATTTGACACCGTTATTGTTAGAGGCAACTCAATAAATATTAATTAATGTTCAAAATCTGATGGAAAAATATCAATTAACGAGGTCCGATCTAGTTGAAAATTACGAAAACGGAATGATAAAAAAAAAATTATTCTTGGAAATATACTTGTATGTTTTATGCTTAGAAAAATTAGAATGAAATTTTGTAACCTTGCCTTTATTGTAGTGAAATGGGGGCACTGTCAAGATATGGACCATTTTTCGTGTTTTTATACACAATTACATACTAAAACTCTTCAAAAACAAAGAAATGTACAAATTAAAAAAAAAAATACATGATGAAATTCTTTGTTTTTAACATATATGATGCAATTTTCATTATTTCATTATTCTTTTAAAAAATGAAAAGAAAATTGGAGGTAGCCTTTATTGCAGTGAAAAGGGGGCATGCCAAAACACAAAATTTGGATTTATTCTATCCAACTACGTATTTTAGAGGCCGCATTGGGTTAACATAGCGCCAACAAACGATTGCAATACTGTATTAGTTTCTAAAAAATTATTAATTCTTACATTATGAAATAATTTTTTCGCCATGCTTTATTTTTCTCTTAACGTGCGACGTTGTTTTACGTGGAAAAAAGAGGTAGAGGGAGGAGGGTGGGGGGGGGGGGGAGGGGGCGTTAAAGGCGACAAAATTGCGATTTTTACCAATATCATGTAATATATAGAAAAATAAAATATTTCGGGGGTTCAATTTAAACGATTTATAGACATTTTATTTTTTAAAACTGAAGATAATCCATGTATATATAAGTCCGCAATAAAAAGAGTGTGCATAAACATTTCAACATGTTCAAAGAGAAATACAAAAATTGTTTACTTTTAGTTGCAGTGTTTGTTTTTTTATCTCACAAATTGAAATAAAACAGGATAAAATTAATGAATCTGTACCAAAAAAATGATCCCTCAAAATTAATTAGGTTCCAAAGTTGTTAATCAATTTAAATACATGTATTTAAAAAAAAATAGTAATGCCAGCTTTCAATGCACAGTCTATAGAGCTACCAGGTAAGCAAGATCAGCAAAACATTTTAGCGCAATTTGACGTCATTTTAACGGTGACGTTATTGTGTTCAATTGTGACGGCAGTCAAGGGTATTGTGACGTGCCTGAGTCGACGCTGAGTGAGAATTGTCATTTATTAAGGGGCTTTTGTTTTGTTTTTTGTGGCAGCTTTTTGTTTTGACAACTTTGTGGTTTATACTTTTTATTTGTCAAAATATTTTTGCCAAAGTAATGTTTGTTTGCAACAGGGAGATACCGTTGCCATATTTATTGTTCTTTGTACTCAGGAAATATCCCGGTGATCTCCCCTTAACTTTATCTATGTTATATACTTATTGTCATTTAATAAATGACAATTCTGACTCAGTATACATTTTTGTTATATTTCAACTATTGCGGTAGTCTAGCCAGATCACTAGGGTTACATAATACAGCATTATTGTAAATAATAGCCTTTATGTAATCTATGCTGTAATGTAGTTCAACTTTCATGTTTGTTTTAGGCGTATTGTGTTATTAGCTGTCCCCTTGAGAAAAAAGTTATTATCCAATCGTAATGCTTATTCAAATCACGTGACACAAGATAGCGTCTTTTCACTGATTTAGAAGTGCCAAGAAATTCACAGAATTGTTTTGAGAAATTTACCCACCCTCCGTCCCCCTTCATACTCCATGATAAAAACATTGTAGTCTCAAAATTTATTTTTTGTAATTTATTTATCATAATATACACCTTGTGCCATCTTACTTGCCATCGTGCAACTTTTGTCTTGTCATCTTTATTAATTTTTTCCTTTTTAAATACTTTGTTTGTTAAAAAATATTGGCAGCTTTTTGTTTTGACAACTTTTTGGTTTATATACTTTTTAATTGTCAAAATATTTTTGCCGAAGTAATGTTTGTTTGCAACTGGGTACGGTATATATAACGAGGCGGCCCTGTAAAATCGGCAAAAATTAAACGCACGATAACATATTTTGAACTGTGTCAATTTATTGTTAAGGTTCCCCTTTATGAAAAATTGGTATCAATTTTCTCAACTCACGTGATCTTTTGTGTATATAACGTTCAAAACCGGTCTAATATTCCGGAATTCACCTATTTTGGACGTTTTCCTCCTCTTCAAGTCTAAATTTCAATGTGGCCGCATCCGAGTACATATGCGAAACTTCGCAGAAAGAACAAGTATACTTTGGTTTCTAATATGCAAGAGAAAAAATGACTGTACAAAAGTGCGGCCACGTCCGTTTTTAAGAAAAACAGTAGTTGAGAATACTTCGTTTTTGGATAGATGTGACTTTCCCCCCTCATTAAAATCTATACTTTTAAAAAAAATAAATGTTGAAGTCTGAATCTGAATGTGTTATTATCTAATCTAAACCTTTGCTGAAATTTATTGTTTAAATCTATATCTGAATGTTATGAAAACCACATAAACTTTTCTTCGTATAATTTATCAAGGGACATTGCATGGAAATTAATGACACAATACATTAAAAACATGACGTCACAATGAGCCGGCATATGTTGAATAACCAAATTCTTCAGTCTTCCATAATAAAATAATAATATGATAAATTTTCAATCAATATATACAGTGAAAAACAGTCAAACAACATAAGTTTACATTTATACATGTACCTCTTATTAAAACGAGCGTCTCTTTTATATTGGACGTGATATTGACTATACTGTTCAAGAAAAGATTTTTTAACGTTTTATTGAAAATCATCATGCAGCTTTTTTAAAGTATGATTTAGATTATACATTTATCATGCTGAATGTTGACATCAGTGCTTTCAAAACAGGTTTAAATAAAACATGCAATTCAAAGGAGGATCCAGGGCCGTTGCGCCGAGCGCTACCCCCCACCCCCACCCCCAATCCACCGTGATTTATAAAAATTTGCTTGTATTTTGTAAAACAAGCATTTAATTAATTATTTTTTTGTTACTAGCATTAAACACAAACTTATCAGTAGATCTACACGTATGGTATGAGATATTCTGAAATATTATTTTACCGTCATGGCAATGTATTCTAGAATTCCTGCATGGTGACGATTGGTTTTCTAAATCAAAGGTAGATGTTCGTTCCTCAGACCCTACCAGGAATGTGCCCCCAACCCCAATGGGACTTCAACGCAACTCCAGACACCCTGTCCTCAATACCATCCCTCCCCCATTAATAAATTCCTGGATCCGCAACTGTGATTTACAAGGAATTTAGATAATGAAATAATATTATTTTGAAAAATTTTGTACAGCTACAGTTTTGAGTGTTTTCGGCAAATTCTATGTAATTTTAAAGGAAACATGATGCAATCAACTAATTAATTGTGTATGAATAAAGATTGACAGTTCCCAATAGCAATTAACATTTTTCTTTACACAGACAAGTGAAGGCAATTTTAACATATATGAATCCGCTGTATATTCAGGGGCGTAGCAACAGGGGGGCCAGGGGGATCCCCCCCCCCACGAAATAGGATTTTTGACTTTGGGCCACTCCCCCACCCCTTTTTTTTTGCTTGTCAATTTTTTCAGGTAAGTGAAAAAATTTTTTTCTCTGGCTGGCCCCCCACTTTCAAAAACGATGCTACGCCACTGTATATTTAAGAAATAAAAACAAGCATAATCGTGCATTATTTTTTGACAATAGACATGCTTTTCCGCTTCCGCTGCATACAATCGATGTATTTAGCTCGATTAGGACTTTTTCAGAAATTAATTAAGTCATTTATAAGACATTAAATTGGTTTTTGAAAATTACCTGTGTTAAGACGAATCTATCAGACATAATATTGTTTAGATTTAAAAGAATTTCAACTAAATTATCCATAAAATAATACATTAAATATGTCATAGGATATAAATATTGATACAAATGACATTCATCAGGGCTGGGAAGTTGGGGAGGGGTGTCCATTCCAGTATCACCTTAGTGAAAACGGTGCACATCAGATCTGAATTTCAAAGATGTCAACTTCCGTCTGTGATGATTATTCGTTCCGAAAAAAATATGAAAAGTATTTTACTACAAGAACAAATGACGTAAAACATTGCGAAGGCCCCCAAAAGTTATTGTTTCTAAAGGAAGTGCGACAGGATTGGAATGGAAATTTTTATTGTCACTGAAATCTATCAAAAATCTATAAACATTTACATTTAGGAGGTATGGTAAAGCATAATCAATATCAATAATGCCTATGTTTTAGCAGTTTTTGTCTCAGTAGATGTATAGTCACGTAAATGACGTAATAGATGTCAGCTGTTTGTGAGGTATATTTTAAAAGAATTTTTCATTAAAACAACTTTCAAGAAAAAAAACTTGTTTTGTTAGAAACCCAATCTCGCTTTCTAATGGTAATCCGGAAATGACAAATCTAACTCTGTAAAAAAAAATGCACGCCGTAGTGACGGTGCCCACGCGACACAAAATTACATTAGTTTTCGTATATTAAAATAACGAAAAGGGACTTGAACTAAGTTTTGATATTTCAGATTAAAGCTGAACACGATTCGTAAAAGGAATCTGTAGGCCATTTTTGTGCCCGAGTCTCGCTACTCTGCAGACCTCTATAAATAAGGCAGAACTTGGTCACTGTTCAGTGTAATCAGTCGACACCGGAGAATAATAACGTAATACTTCGTCTAATGCAGGAAAATAAGATACCAAATAAGTTTACAATTATAGTTGTATAAGTCAGTGCAGTATACAAACAACACAGATATACGTAACTGCAATAAAATATAAACAAAGGTAATGCAAGATAACCAGCACGAACACGGGTCGCCATTCCACGCAGATAGCCGTGACAATAAAGCAGTCAGGTGTAACGAATGCGACGAGTATTCCCTAGTATTGATGTATCGTAGATAATGCTATCGAAAATGGCGTATGCCTATTTACGAGTCGTGTTCAGCTTTAAGTGTTTTGTTATTCACACCCCATTACCGGCAACTGTGACAACCGATGCAACTGTGACAACAGACGGCAAAGTTATCAATCGCTATGACAGAGACCTAATTGATATCATAATTTTGACTATTTATAACATTCATTTACTTTCGTTTGGTGGTTTCCCGTGTTGATCTAACCTTAAATTATTTTTCTGTTAAATATAAAACTATGATTCCTTATTGAAACAAAATAAGAACAGAATAAAGCTAAATTTCAATCGTTGTTCAGGAAAAATCGGTCAAATTGAGCTTATATAATAAAAATTGCTACTCTACGGTCACATTTCTTGTTGTATATAATAAATTCAGACTCTTTATGACATAACTTCAAAATATGGATAATTTTTGTTGTGTAATAAAAGCGCCGCAAGCGTTTAATTTTGTTTGGTGAAATCATTTTGGCTATCAGGTACAACAGACGAGGCAAACAATGACAGCAGATTTAAAACGAAATACGGCAATCGGAAACAGTATATACAAAGTTTGATCAAGTACAAATTAGCTGTACCCTGATACTAGTAGGCTTCAAATTAAGTCAAGACATACTTTGGATGTCAATATTGGTCATATGTATGGTACTTGCTATCAAAGGAATTTATGGACATGCCCCTCGGACGGGGGGGGGGGGGGGTATTCCTCTCCACAAGTACCCGTGCATGGTTGCCATACGGCAGCTACTGAATAACTATTCTTCGATAATCAACATGAACATGTTTAACGACGTTCGATCCTGATATTTAAAGTCTTAAACTTTTTTTGCCAAGTATATTTTAAATTTCTACATACATAGCTTAATTAAAATTCAAATCAAAAAATGGGGGTCAATATGCTTCTTTTGGCGCTACAGTACATTTAATATGACCTTTTTGCTCTGAAATTTGTGTCTTAATCAAAAATTAAATTTTTGACAATTTCCCTCCAATATTTTTATCCAATTAAAGCATGGAACAAAATGAACTCAAAGTCTATTTTAAAAAGACACTTTAAAATTGTGACTAAGAAAAAGTGTCCAATTGCTTCGCATAATCAATTATTTGACCTTTCTGCACTAATAAAATGTGATTTTTCCGGCATTGAAAATTAAATAAGCAAGAAAATTATTTTAAAGTCTTAAACTTTTTCTGATTTTAAGCAAATAGGTCAAAGGTATCTTGAATATTTAGAAAAGAACACCAAGAGTGGGGGTATATGATGTAAATTTTCAGATATTACTAAAAAAGTGTCAATTTTACGTTAAAATTGACTAAATTTTTTCCCGGGTTTTCAGAATATATTTACTCTATTTGTCACAATTTGTTGAAAGAATTCATAAGGAATAATTTAATAGATATTTCAGAACCAGCATAACACATTTCACTGCAAAAAACAGCTTTGTGTGCAACCAGCATGGAACAATAGGAATCCAAAATTAAAAGTACATACTGTTATCGTTGAAGAGGGGAAAAACTGATCATTTCGTCTAAAAAATACCTTCCGCCACAAAATATAGTCCCTAGCTTAATTCTACTTAAATGAAATTTAAGCGCAGTTTTTTTGATTGAATATAGTGCAATTTGCATTGTAGAATTCAGATTTAATGTTAGAACTTAAAAATGATGCAGAATTTTATAAATAATGGGCATGACCAAAATCCACTCAAAAACTCAGGATCCAACGTCCTTAAATAAGACGGCCCAGTGGTGTTCGTAAAGAAGATGGGAGGATAAGGCGGACGAAATGCCTATAGTGCGGCAGATAAAAAGTTAAAAATCAAATCTCAATTGTATCAGAATTTTATTTGATATTTTATCTAATAATGAAGTTTATTTAATCTAAATCTCTACAATTTACAAAAATCTCACACAGACTGAAAATATTTGCCTATGAAAAAGCATATACACACTAAAAAGAACAAAAAGGATTTTCTCATACTTAAACATTTTTTTTAATATAAGTTGGTCTTCGTTCCATTTCATGCAATAGAATATACAATTTGTGGTTTACTTAAACATGAAGCGAAGACCCACTTTACTTTAAAAGTACACTTTTATGACAAAACATTCGCATCTTTTAGAGAAATACTTTAAGTCCATTAAGTCAAGGGTAACCGGTATATCACAAACATTATTTAAATGCCCCAAATCATCATGAACCATGTAGTATAGTGGGTAAGGCGTTAGTCTCAATCTCAAAGCAGTATGATTTGTCGGATTTTTATTGCTAGGGTTCGAATCTCACTGAAACCATCTAGTATTTTTATAATTTTGTCGATATTTTTTTTCTTAGAAAAGGTATTTTTCTAATAATATCATAAATTCAATAATTGGAAGTTGATCTAAATACTAGTACTCAATTCACATATTGAATATGATTTCTTAATACATGTATTTGTCGCCATAGGCATTATGCCCGCCTTGTTCCCCCATCTTCTTTTGTTTTTCAACGATAAGAAACAGAAAACGGATATTTGGAACTGTAACATATCAAGGACCACAGTAAAGTACTTAAAAGTGATTTTTTATGTACAAGTTTTAAGTAGTTATAAACTTAGGTTTTTAAAATTGCTAATTTTGGCATTCCTCAGGAAGCTGTTATGTTTGCTGCAGACTTCAGCAAACAAAATTGTACACAGGAAAAGTTTTCTTACAGATTATTGTCGCTCGCTGCAATGTTGCGGCCGACATTACAACTATTGCTATATTATCTTGCAAGAACTCAAAATGTTTGCAGGAACATTGCAAGAAACATACATGCCTCTATATAAAGCAGCAACAAGTTCGTTGGAAACATCAAATCTGACAAACCGAAGGTTTGCAGGAAGCTCGCATGAAAGTAAACAAGTCAAACCAGCCAATGAAATGTAGACTGTACCTAGGTCAACAAAGAATTCGCCATTTTGAAATATTTCAGTTGAAGTTGTAGATATCACACAACGTCTGGCTGAGAAGATATGGTTTTGTTTTAATTTTTTTTTATTATAAAAGTAATGAATATAACTTTTCAATCGTCAACTTCCCTTACTTATTATTATTCTTGGAGAGTATTCGATTTGTGGGTTGTCACGTGGTCATGTAATATAAATAGTCGAAGCGTGCAGAACAAGTCATTCTACCGCTCGCTTGAAAGTAAGGTAATTCAAGGGCTAGTAAATTAAATATGAAAAGAGACCTTAAAGGGCTTGAAAATTAAAGAAATATAAAGACTCCAGGCAGTAAAAACATATGAATGAAATATCTGAATGAACAGAGGAGCAGTGTATATATATATGTAATAAAATGTTCTAGCGAGCAGCATTCCTACATTTATGGTTGTTTGTTATCTTTAGAGTATAATTAATTTATATTCGGACGAACAAAGTGAGGGAGAATATAATTATGCAGGAAAATACGTTCATCACATACATACAGGGTGTTTAACTCTCTGGTGATTCGATACGCAAAAACATGCTCTACGTAGGATTTTCTAAAATATCTAGAATGAGGTAAATAATTGACAAACAAATTGACGAAAAAAGAATATTAACAATCTTAATTGTTTTTAAGTCATCATTTCTTTATTTCTATAGAATGTCACTGTCAGCAAATAAATTTTTTCATTGATTCAAATGCTGATTGACTCCTCCACCCCCCCCATATATTTTTTGGGCCATCATTTGCACATACTGAATTGTCGAATGATTTTTTTTTCGATCATGACATAAAGCAAATAACTTGGCAGGTGATGATCACTCCTCCACGCATGGGACGGGTCGTGCCCATTTCTATGTTTTAGAATTTCCCGTTTTTCTGCTCAATTTTGTATTGTTTAATGGAGTTTTGAGCTTGAACACTGAACGTTACTACATGTAGTATCTTCATATCTTTCTTTAAAAAATCTAATATTGGCAGCAGGTTAAAATCAGCGGTAAACCTCTTTTGCATGGGTAACTGTTAGCTGCAGATCTGTAGCGTTATGGTTTTATATATTTCTCTTTGACCATAACGCTACAGATCCCGTAATGCAAAAAAGGTGCAATTTACGGCGCAATATTTTCTGCGCTCTTTTGGAGAGAATTCCTCCACTTCCCAGCATCGTTCAATTAACTAATCTTCAATACCTAATTCTAGGCACATTATTTAACTAATCTTTATAATTTATCCATCTTCCAACCCTTTGTCATGTTGTAAATTTTGTATTTATTGCCACCCGGTAAATTCAGAATTTACAACATGACACCTTTATAGTCGTCTCTACTAGTGATAAACTCACTTGATTAAACTTATTTGTTAGATTGCTGAAAATTCACTTCAAGCGAGTTTTTTGCCTGTAGAGAAAACTGTAAATTGTTGGGAGGTAGATAAAATATACATATTGGCTATATAATGTGTCTAGAATTAGGGAGTGAAAGGTTGTTGATTAACCAATGCTAGAAAGTGGAGAAATTCTTCCCAAAAGAGCGCAAAAAATATTGCGCCGTAAATTGCACCTTTTTTGCATTACGGGATCTGTGGCGTTATGGTCAAAGAGAAATATATAAAACCATAACGCTACAGATCTGCAGCTAGGGTAACTGTTTGCTATAAGCTTGTCAAAACTAGCGACAAACTTGCTGCAAACACAAAGGTTTTAAACGTTTGTTATGGTTTCTTTAGCTTCGTTGCAGCAAAGGATCCTTTGCAGCAATGTTTGTAGCAAGTTTGCACCAATGTATGTTGAAGACTTGCAGCAAATGTTTGCAGAGAGATCATATTTCGTTCTTAGATAGACAATCATCTTCTGAAATAATAAATTATATAATGTATAAAGATGTCTGACAACTAGTCATATTTTTGTCAGTGATCTTGATAAGAAAAAAACGTTTAAAAAGTTGAAATCCAGATTAAAATAAATGTGTTACCGATTGCCATTATCTGTCGTCAGTGTTTGCCACAGAAACAAACATCTGTTGTTCACGACAGCCAAAATGTCTTGACCCATCAAAATCAAACACTTGCAGCACACTTGTTAAACAACAAAGTCCATCCACATTATAAAGTTATGGTGTAGAGAGTCTAAATTAATTATATACAACAAGAAATAAGACCGCAGAGTAGTAGTTTTTATTTTATAAGCTGAGTTTAACCAATTTTTCTTGAATAACGATTGAAATTTAGCTTTATTCTGTTCTTATTTTGTTTCAATAAGAAATAACTGTTTTATATTCAACAGAAAAATAGTTTAAGGTTATATCAACACGGGAAACCATCAAACGAAAGTAAATGAATGTTATAGATAGTCAAAATTATGATATCAATTAGGTCTCTGTCATAGCGATTGATAACTTTGCCGTCTGTTGTCACAGTTGCATCGGTTGTCACAGTTGCCGGTAATAGGGTATGTTATTCTGGATTTCGATTATTTGTATTTTGCTTCATTTAAAGAGAAAAATATATAGAAGTGGGGGGGGGGTTACTGATTATCAAGATGTTCAATTATGACTACCAATGAACAAGTTTATATCAATAATTTAATTTCAAACTAGAGACAGTTCTTTCCTATTTTCTGTTGATCTCCTCTCGACTTTGACCGTTGAGCGATCGTTTACAGCCGACATCAATGCAATGACTGCGCATTGCTTAGAAAACAAAACGCACATACCTTTATATCTGGCATGGATAAACTATGTAAATCATACACATAACATTTCAATGTAGTGTGATATTTATTTCTACAAGTCTAGAAAATCATGCCTGTTAGACAGTACTACTACATTGTACTACTAAATTCTGGGATCCCTTCCCGGAAATTCGTGTTTTTTTACCTCCCGCTTGAAAATCAGGAGGGTTATAGTAATCGATATGCCCACCCGTCTGTCTGTCTGTCTGTTACGCTTTGGGGTATCCGTCTCTTATCCACATAAACTATTATTATTCACTGAATGAAATTCAATGAAACTTTCACAAAATCTTAATAGCATATTGCCATTGTGACCTTTTATTTTACTTTTTGAACCGACACGTTTTGGGTTTCTAACGACAAAAAATAAAAGAGAGGTACATATATCCCCCAAAGCATAACAGACGGACGGACACCCCGATCACTATATACCCACCCACTTATCAAGCGAGGGTAAAAAAAAAAAATCTAAAATCAAAGAAAATTGAAAAAGGCATATCATATAAACCCGAAATAGGGAGTAAATAATAAAAAGACCCAACATTTATAGCGCCGTCATTTGTTGGAATGGAATGGGGGAGTTCTGTTGATAGCTTTTTCAGCCAACTTCATAATACGTTCCATTTTTTAAGTACTCACATCATTTCATCTGGATGAATAAAGTTTCGTAGAACAGTGTGTTTGGTACAATCGTATGTTAAAAAATTACATATTTCTGAAAATATTTAAAGTATTTCAAACTATCAACGATATATGAACTGCAAGATAGTTCAAAATGGTTTACTGGAATATTGGCAGGATTAATTAAATAGTTTTCGGTTAAGAGAATTTACAGATTTCATTTAACGTAACGCTAAAATCAGTAACGTTGTGATGACGTCGCTACGTCAAAAGTTGTAATTAGAAGAAAATGCACCATTTTCCCAAACCTCTGGCGGAAAAACGGTTAGAGATAATTCCAAATAATAAAATGATTTTGAAAGGACACATCGTGAGCATGTTTTTAAAAAACTTCAATCAGATTTTGAGACAGGGCCGCCTCGTTATGCATACCGTACCCAGTTCTTTATTGTTCTTTGTACTCAGAAAATATCCCGGTGATCTCCCCTTAACTTTATCTATGTTATATACTTATTGTCATTTAATAAATGACAATTCTCACTATTCTTTATTACATAGTGCCATTGTGCACCTCCTATATTACTATTTGATCAGTCACTTATTTTGGGTCTTCCATATTAAAACATGACCTTTGACATAATGATCATAAAAAATGGCGGTATCTTTTTGTGAGATCATTGCTCACAGCGCCTCTAGGTTTTTATTTATATATATTCATGATAATTATGAAATATGTTCAACGTATTTTTCACTGTAATTTTCTTTTCCAATCCTATATACAAATGTGTAAAGTGCCATTCATGTGCAAATGTGCGAAATATACAGCTAACTCACAACTAATGCTCGACATGACTTTTTAAGTGCTAACGTAAATGACACACTGCAGATTTAAACTGCATAACTTCTAATGACAGTTCCACCTTTTCAGGAAAAGTCACATTGACCCACTTGTAACAGGTTTGCATTCTTTTTAGCCTCATAATCTTCTTTTTCTTTTTTTTTTCATTATAATATAAGTTTAGACAAAATATGAAATAAAGTTAAGTGTGCCTCAGTTCAGTCGTGTAAAACTCATTCAATATGTCTGTCAAAAGAAATTCTATTTAAAACAGGAATGCACACAAAGTCAGTATATTATTTTCTAATAGAATATAACAATGGCACATATACCTATTCCATTTCACGACATCATGTCTTCTGATCTTTCACCTAGATTCTGGAATAATTAATGTTTTATAGTCATCATCACATCTTTTGTTTTTCGTATAGAAAAAATACATAATTTCTAAAAAGACGTTTTACAGACTTGCCCTACATCCATATTCAAACCTGTAATACAATAATTTGACAATTTCATGTTAACAATTGATATTGGATTTAAACAGCATGGAAAGAATAAATGGTATGTCAACACTGATTATAAAACATGGTGTTACGGTGTCCTTTTCAACAGAAAGTTAACAAATCACTGACTTTATAAAAGAGAATGGACATTGTTAACCAAACTCGATACAACTCTGACACGATGGTGAATGTACTATCCCAAAATGCTTCTCAAGTATTGGGCAGCATTCTTCTTAACATTCTTGAAGATAAGAGAAATGTCAACCAAATGTTCAAATTTTTAGATCTTTACGGTACATTCGGTTTGGAATTTTTCACAGTGGTGTCGCCTTATCTATGGATCTTGCCATTGTGTGCAACACTTTTGACGTTGAATATTTTTCGCAAAAGAAAGCTTTTTGGCATAGCTCAGAGGTTCTTGATTTAGTTATGTGCATTGACGTTCTGTTCACCATGTTCCAGGGGATTCTTGATGAACTTTTAGGTTATATGGACATGAATTATGGATTCCTGGAATACAGGATTTGTAGACTTATGATTATTTCCAATGCGGTTAAAGAAGTAATTCATACAACATCCGTTCATCTCAAATGTCTGGCGACTTTAAATCAAGGTCTCTTATTCTCATTTCCCATAAAATTTAAATTTTATTACCATAGATTATCATTTAAGATATTACTATGTGCTTGGATCATTATTCATATTATTGCATGTAGCTTACAATTTATAATTCCGACTAGCCTTAATTTAACACCAGTAAGAATTGTTCAGAAATTTTCCTCTGAGTAACCTTTAAAATTATTGATGCGTGTAAAGCAGAATTTTTAAGGGGTCGAAACATGGGATATCATTGTTCATACACAATTTATCGGCTTTTCAAGTAAAGTAATTAACTTTGATTTCCTCCCGTGTAATCGTGGCAGTATTTTTGCTCTTTATATTGTTATGAATAAACAGAGAAAAGCATTAGCCATATTAATGAAAGACCAAGAAACAAGGAAAGTCAAGAATTTGCGTCTGCTTAAAGTCAATTTCCTATTAGGAAGTTCTTTCCTCGTGCAAGAGATTCCAATTGTTATATTAAGGATTTATCTTTACCTATCATTGAGTTATGTTGATAGAACGCTTTCTTATTCTTCAATATTTCTTACGTATGCGTATGTTTACTTTATATTTGCAGTGAGCAAACCAGTCGAAAAATTTTTATATGCAACTCAGAGCAAATCTTTCAGAGTTCAACTGTCAAAGTATTTCGGTTCATCAAAATAGCTTTTTTTCTCCACAGTCCAATCCCTTCAAACGACCGCTAATAACAAAGAATGTAGTCAAGTCATATTGTTCAACGATTTGATCAACTGTTTTACTTATAGTATTGTTTTAATACATGTGTATTTATTTGGTATTATCTTTTACAATTTGAAGTATTTTTTGTTATAAATTTTGTAAGAACTGCTTTGATTATATTTGATTATTTTTATATTTGAATATATATATATTCTTTTCGTGAATATGGCGTTATAAACAAATATTTACATTTGCAAATGTTTTCCTTTATATAACACTACTGAAAGCAAGCGTTTTTATAACTGTATAAATACAGGTTTGGGGTCAAGAGGTCATTGATGTTCGTATGGATAAACGTTCGACGTAATGTCTTAGTGACATCATAAAGGTCGACGGGCGTTCTACTTGGATTATAAAAATGCCGTTGGGTTTGAAAAATAATGCATTTCACACGTTTAAAGTCACAATTAGGCAAATTTAAAGTATGAATAAGTCACAAATGTAAATATAAGTAATAAGGTATCATTTTTTGAGTTTTATTGGGATGTAAAACGGGTTGGCACATGATCAAATCTTCCATAAAGCCCGTGACCAACCCGTTTTACATCCCAATAAAACTCAAAAAATGATTTCTTAATTATTGCTTTGCCAGAATGTTCCGTGACACGGGTTAGCACAACACAGAAAATATGTCTGCACAGTAGTTGTTATTCAACTCGGCATATTTGACTGACAAGAAAGGCCCGTATTCTCCTAATTAATATACATGTTCCTATCCGGGGATGATTTTTTAAGCTTCCAATAGAAAACCTGAATTGGTAACGTAAAAAGCATATATAATGTAAGTAAATTGAAAGATCTAGAAATATCCAGGCATGGTAAAACACGTCCTGGACGACTTAAAATAAGGTGTCTGTTAGGAATATTTGCCGAGTATACTAGTATGAAATATAGAAAGAAAATGTTGAGGTTTATATTGTTTGTCCGAAAACTGAAAAAATGAAATGACAGTCAACAAATTGTTGATAGAAGATTATATCTGAACACGAATACCCGACGACAAAAATTCTGGAAGACTACTCAGTGTCACCAAAAAAGATCCAAAAGTCTTCTCTAAAAACAAACAAAGACATAGATGATACATGGATAGTATCTTATGCCCACGTTATCGAAGATTCGGGGTTATATATATATATTTTTTTTTTTTTTTTTTTTTCTCTTTTATTAAAAGCATATGCAATATACAACATAGTGGATATAAATTGTAACATACATCAGAGTAGTTATAATACTTCTATAGAGAATAAGAATATATTACACGTATCATAGGTATATACTCGTAAAAAGCATTTTGTTTCTTTTATAGCATTCAAAAATTTATATGTTCAATTTTATGCAATTATTTTAAGAGCACGTATAAACATAGAAAGTATAATACATAGGAAGAAATAAATAAATATTGAATCCGGATAGCAAAGGGAGTCCTATTCAACACCAGCACTGTCCATAATGAGGACCCCTAGCTACCACACATGAAGACTGGTTTCTTCATGTGTTGGATATGTCTACACCATAATTTTTTTCATAAGCAATTTGCTAAATCATTGTACATGTTGTTTCTTATTTTACCAGTTTTTTTCACAATAGAATTTTGTAAAACAAGCCAATTTTTAACATAAGATTTCAAATTTTCTTCTGACATTCTTTCATTATTGAATCGACACTTCATTTTATATTTATAGATTGTAAAACAAATAAATGAGATAAGATTATTCAAAATACATGTTTTCTCTGATAAATCACCAAAAAATCCCAACATAATACGTTTCCATGAAACGTTAAATTTTAAAAATATACTAATTTTCCTCCACAAATAGGTTGTAATTGTACAAGAAAATAAAAGATGTTCACTATCTTCTGATATATTGCATAACTCACACATTGGTGATACATCTTTATTCCATTTACTTACACTTATATTAGTATTTAACAGACAATTAATCAGTTTATAATTGAATTCTGCAATCTTTTTGTCATACATATTACAAATTTTTGAAATGTATATATTCTTCCATAATGATTTATCTTCTATGTTGAAATACTTATTCCACTTATTCTCATATATTGAATTCTGAAATTTGGATTGAACTAAGACCGAATAATAAAAATCACTTTTTAAAGATTTGATCGATTTAAAACAGTTATTTCTAAACAAAAACGAGTCATTATTTTGGATGTTAATATAATTGGCATAGGAACAATCAAGCCTTGATTTAAAAGGTCTTAATGTCTTTTTTAGAATAATATATTCACAGTAAATATTGTTTTTACATTTTAATTTATCCCAAAAGTAATCTATTGCATGTATTTCACCGTTTTCATCAAAAAGATCTTTTACATATAATATACCACTCTTGATCCATTGTTCAAAACAAAGTGTTTTAGAATCATATCGGAATAAATTATTGTGCCAGATAAATTGGGATAAAAATTCTTCCTTCAGAATTCTGTTGTTTTGTTTGTTTTTCTTACACTTATTAAACATTGAAAATACTTCCACATAAAATTGTGGGAAATTAGTAATTTCCCAGAATTTTGTATCATTTAAATTGCAACTCGTTGTTTTAATGATATCATTTATAGATAAATTACTATTTTCCAATAGACTATTTAAAGTAAAGTGTGTGATTGTATCTTTATCCAATATTCTTCTTACCCACGAAGCTTTCGCAGCAGAAAATTTACTTTCAATATCAACGATTCCTATTCCTCCTTGTTCAATTTTACCAATCAATGTACAGTGAAACCTGTCTAATCCGACATGTACTGGGAGACAAATTTTGTGTCGGAATAGACAGGGTGTCGGATAGCACAGTGTTAAAAACAAAGAAAATACTAAAATGGGAAATAAGTTTAACGTCGGAATTCACAGTATGTCGGATTATTCAGGTGTCGGATTAGACAGTTTTCACTGTATTTCGTTTAATTCTCTCTCTTTTTTTCCACAGAAAGTTAAAAATGATTTTTGAAACTCTTTTAAAGAATTCTTTATCTGGATTAGGTAAAATAAACGCATTATAAACAAGCTTTGATACCGCTAAAGTATTTATTATTGTACATTTTCCAAATATTGTTAAGTTGCGTTTTCGCCAAACACTTAAGATTTTTTCAAGTTTTTCAAGTTTACTTAGCCAGTTTTTTTCATAACACACGTCTTTATTATGACCTAAATATATTCCAAGAGATTTAACACTTTCAGTTGCAATTTTTACTCCGTATAGGTCGTTATTATTGCAATACTCATCAATTAAGGAACCAGTTAAGATACATTCAGTTTTAGATAAATTAAGTTTCGGACCAGCAACTTCACTAAAATGGTGAATAATATTAAGAGTGGTTGCCAATGAATTGGTGTCTTTTAATGCATTTGTGCAGTCATCAGCATGTTGGACTATCTTAATATTTTTTGAGGCATTCTCATTAAATGATAGGCCATGTATATTTTCATTATTTCTAATTTGGATAGCAAGTATTTCTAATACGAAAATAAAGAGAAGCGCAGATACCGGACATCCTTGACGTATTCCCCTTTTCATTGAGCAAGATTTTGAAATCCAGCCGTTATTTTTAATTTTGAACGTAGGATTGTTATAAAGAGTTTTGATCATATCAATGAAGTCTTCTCCAAAGTTGAATTTGCGTAATGTTTTAAACATGAAGTTATACTCAACAGAGTCAAATGCTTTTTCGAAATCTAAGAATAACAATATGCCATCAAGATCGTGATTCATACAGTGCTCGTATATATCATGTATCAGTCTCGCATTTTCTCCAATATATCTTCCTTTAATATATGCACTTTGTTCTTTTCCTATCATTTTTTTAGCAACAGGCTGTAACCGTAAAGCTAAAATTTGTGCGAAAATTTTATAATCCACATTTGTGAGACTTATTGGTCTGTAATTTTTTAATTTATCTTTTTCATCTTTCTTGTAAATAAGGGAGAGTATTGCGTCTCGTTGTGAGAATGGTAGAATTCCGATCTCAATACTTTTGATTAAACATGAGAAATATATATCTTTAATATCATTCCAAAATATTTTATAAAATTCTGCTGGAAGTCCATCAGAACCAGGAGATTTGTTATTTTTCATATGATGAATGGCTTCCTTACACTCAGACATGGTCGGTAATTTATCGCAATTATTTCTATCATTTTCATTCACTTTAGGACATTCAATATTTTCAAGGTATTTTTCAATATCTTGATCACAGATTTTTTTACTCTCATATAATGCATTATAAAAATCGACTAAAGCTTTCATAATATCTCCATTTTCCATAAAGACAATATCGTCGTCATTAGTAACTTTATTAATCGTATTGTCGCCCTGTCGCTTTTTTTCTAAATTTAAGAAATATGCAGTACTTTTTTCGCCCTTTTCCATCCAGATAGCTCTTGATCTAATTTTTTAATTTATCTTTTTCACCTTTCTTGTATGTAAGCCCCTTTACATTTTTGTGCATATAATTCATCAATTTCATTTTCAAGCTGTCTTTTATATCTCATATTTATATGCGAGTAGGGTTTATTTTCCAATATCTTAATTTGATTCTCAATGAAATCAATTCGCTTTCTTTTGGATACAGCATTTTCTTTAGAATAGGATATTGTGAAATTTTTAATTGATTTTTTCAAGCATTCCCATTTAGAAACCGGATCAGGATCATGAATTCTAGATATTTCTTGTTTAATAAAGTTTCTCATTTCATTGCAAAATTTTTCTTTGTTGAGAAGTGATGTATTCATTTTCCAATAACCACTCCCTCTGATATTTTCTGCGGTACAAAAATCAAAGTATAAACCTAAATGGTCACTAAATCTTGTCCCGTCATAATTAGGAGCTTTTCTTAATAAAATTTGATTAAATCTATAGCAGAAACTTTCTGACATAAATACGTAGTCAATTCTAGATTTTGGATTATTTTCCCCATCACACCACGTGTACCCCTGTTCGTTATTTTTATCACTAAAGGACCAACAGTCGATCAAATTTAATGATTTCACAAAGTTTCTAAGAGCCTTTACATTTCTATTATTTTCAATAATATCTATCTGACAGTTAAAATCTCCACAAACTATTAAGTTATCTAAGCTTTTAGCATATTTATTTACCCATTTCAACATTTTATTTAGAAATATAATTTTGTCATTTTCTTTATTTGGCACATAAAAATTGGCCAAACTTAAAATTTGTTCAGATAATTTAACATTTACCAGTAATTTTCTACCGTCAATTGAAGAATGTTTATCTAGTATTTCAATATCAAGATTTTCTTTAAACAAAATAGATACACCTCTACTATATACTGAATCAGAAAAACTATGAATTTTATACCCATACCAACGTGAATTATAAAATACTTCATTTGCTTCAATAAAATGTGTTTCTTGCAAGAAAATTATATCAAATTTTGCATCCTTAATCCATTCAAACAACAAAATTCTTTTACCATAAGTATTTAAACCACGAGCATTTATAGAATAGAATGTTAGTGAGTTTGTACTCATTTACATAAAGCTATATTTGCTAAATTACCCCTGGTCCTTTACATTTCTCTTCCTGTTTGAGTTTCTCCTGGCCTCCCGAATGAAGCCGTCCAGATTTGTTTGATTTTCGTCTGGGTTCTTGTTTTTAGGAAGTGAGCTACTTCTGAGTCTTTTTGTAAGTTTTGATGTTATCTTACCCAGAATTTGTCCTAGCCTGTTTTCACCCGGCCATTTTTCCGGTTTTGTATGGAGGGTAGCATCTGGATATAGCCCGGTTCCCCAGAATATATCGTTAGTTGCTTCGGCGAATAGTGTTTTAGCATCTGAATTTTCCAGTTTCTCGCGAAGTTCCGGTACCTGAGTAGCTTTAGCATGTATGATCTCCTCCATTACCGTTTCTTTTTGATCATGCCACTTTTCTGGGATCTTCACTTTATCTCCTATTCTCTTAGCCTCAAGAGCTGTGGGAGCAATGCGGATGTTTTCGGTAGCGTTGAAGTCTCCAGATCGAATAGCTTTCGTAAGCTGGTAGGCGTGCTCAGCCGATTTGTGGGTTTCCCCGAAGACCTTAACATCACAGGGAAAGAAGTTGGATAGGGGGTTTTCTTTTCCTTGAAACACCACTAATCCATCAGCAGGTTCGCTATAGTGCTCACAATCTTTTGATCCCGGCTTATGTCCGGTTTGTTTGCATACACGACATGCGATTTCTTTTGTACAGTCTTTGGCCCTGTGTCCTGTGTCCCAACAATTGTAGCATTGCACCTGAGATTCACCCTTTTCCTGTCCATAATGATACAATCTACACTTGATATCTGCACATTTTACAAATCTGGGCAAGGATTTTCCTGGTTCCAGAGGCTTAATGTAAAGAAATCGGTTGCCATTAAGCACGCTTGTCATGCGGTGTGTCGTAGGATGTCTGATTTTTTCGTACTTAATGTCACTTTTCAATTCCACTTGGAAACTGTCTAGCAATTCCAGAATAGCGCTGTCATCAACGGATAATGGCAAGCCGCTGATTGTGACCTTAAGAACTGGATCATTCGGGCTATTTGCCCCTGTAGTATAGGGATTTGAGTCATATACCTGAATAGAAAGGTTACGAAGCTCGAATCCTTCAATTATCAATTTTGTCCTACTCTCTATACACTTTAGATACACACGCCAAAGGTCTCTATCACGCTGAATACAGTGGATGTTATCTCCGATCTTATGATGAATCGCCTCATATAGATCAAAATCAGTAACCCTGTTATTCTGATCAGACTGAAGATCCTTGTTCTTCAGATAAATTGGTTTGAGCATTATGCTTGAAACATCTGAAGTCATGATTGTTGACAAAAGGCTTACCTGAGAAGTTCTCACTCGTGAACTCCGCGACACGGTAAACAATTGTATACACACATACAGTATGCAGAATTTCACAATCACATCGGAAAATCTCATAGAAATTGGCTGAATTTGATTATCAACACCTCTTATGTTGTTTAGTACACAAAATAAGGTTTTAAAATCCCACAAGTAGCTATAGAATTGTCAAAAACCGGAGCAGGTAAAAAGAGCGTCCATCTACCTGACCGTCACGTGACACCTTTTTCTTTTTTGCAAAAAATTTAGAACTCTAAAAAAGAAAGATATATCTTCGTGAAAACTGATGTTCGTTTCGAAGGTAACATGGGTAAGGTTTATTGGTCATACAACATTTAATAATTGAACATATTAAAAAGTTTTAATAAAATGCAGTATTCCATTTCAAAGCGTTTTTGAAGATTGTCTGAGATCCTAGTATGTTCAAGCAGTTTTCGATCAGTCAGTGTCATTCTCTCGAGATTTACACAGGCTAAAATGGTTCACATAAATTGTATATAAAGTTCAAATGAATTTTATGTGAGAATTTTTCATGGAAAAGAAATGAATTTAAATAAAAATCATATTGCATAAATATCGTGCACAGAAAAATTCACTTAAAAGATATAAAAAAAAAAAAATGATGTGAATATTATACAAACTTTTTCACATGATATTCGTATGGAATTTTTTTTTATATATTTTGTACAGGATTCTCACATAATTTTCAAATAAAAGATAATCTCATAAATATATCAAAAACCACTTTTCCTTGTACGTTGAATTTCATTATGATTAGCTTCTTTCGTAATACAGTTATATTCATTAAGGAATGACTCTAATTCTTGGCCATATTATCGAGTATAATCTGGTTTGGGTCAGTTTACGCTTTATAATCCGCGAAACGGATTATAAAAAAGCGTAAACTGACCCAAACCAGATTATACTCGATAATATGGCCAAGAATTAAAGTCATTCCTTATAATTTGATTTTAAAATAATTAAACAACTTTTGATGTAAAATTGTGTTGCTTTTTATAAGTTCAAATTTACCGCGCAATAATACAACCGTAGTAACGGAAGTGATTTGAAGCGAGCGGAGGTAATAACTGATACATAGATCTAGCAGCCATGATGTTTGTTTACATGAGGTAAGAACGAGTAATTGTTTATAGTTGAAGGTACATTTATTAAATCTGGAATTTTCCATGGATTCCGAGGACTGGAAATGAGAGGATTGCATGAATATGATGATTAAGCTGGTCGTCAAGGGGGTGTGTCCCCATACCAAACCAGATTATACAAAATGTTATGCGTTCCATTTTGGAAATCAACCAATGAGAGGCGAGAATACAAATAAAATTAAATTATTACAAAAAATACCTTGGACTTTTTTTCCATGAAGATTAAATGTTACTCCAGAATCGAAGGTTTACTATATAAATAGTGTAGTCATCTATATATAAAAGATTCATAATCTCCTAAATGTTTTGACTAATACCTCATAATAACATTAACATTATGTACAAACTTGAGGTTAATTTTGACGATTTAAACACCAAGGAAATCTAGGACTCATATACATACAATCTTACATATCAAAAATTAAAGGGGAAGGACTTATTATATCAATAACAGCTTAAGTTAACAAAATCAACAGATATATCTTCTTCTAGACCCTGCATACCGTATGTGTAAAAGGTTTATGAATTAGGTACCACATAAACTCATTAAGAAAATCCAAACACCAATACGGTAATGTCCACGACGCTGGCTTTGAATTAGGGAATAACTAAATTGAGTTTTACCGGCGACGCGTAAGCGGAGCCGGTAAAACGGATGTTTGCGACCGTTAAATCAGCATTAACGGTCGCAAATACCAAATTAGAAGATTCGTTTTATCGCAAATACCAAATTAGAAGATTCGTTTTTCCCATTCTAATGCAATAAAGGCATTTGTTTATTGTTAAGGTCTTATTTTGATAAATTTTGTTACATGAAATAACGGAGCATTGTGTTTTCCGTCGCTCTATTATGACGTCACAATGAAAGAGCTTTCACGCTCGTTAATGCTCGTTTTACTGCTTCAAACATCAGTGCATTGGCCAATCAAAAAGTGTTTTACAAAACTATTGCATTAGAATGTCATTTAATAAGACTTGAAAAGGAAGTATATTCCTCGGTGATTTATATATATATATATATATATATATATATATATATATATATATATATATATATATATATATATATATATATATATATATATATATTTTTTTTTTTTTTTTTTTTTTTTGCGTACACGAAGGTCATTTTTCAGTTAGACTTGTGTTTGTAATCATCTATTGGGATTGTTGATCTATGTTTCAGAATTTTCTTTCAGTTTTGTTTGGCCTATTTATGATTATGGTACATGTATCGCGGATACATATGGAATCTGTAGAGATCTTTAGTAAGTTTATCTTATTTAAAATAATTGCAGATGCAAGCATATGTATATACGGAAGCGTATGAATAACACATACTGTTTTTTTTTAAAGATGATAAATTCCAACTTTTAAACTTTTATCTTGCTTGGAAATATTATCTAAAAGTTTGGAAGAAACAAGAATAAAGCAGAATTTCTAATTTTTCATTTGGAATTATCAACTTTAAAATGATAGTGCCAATTTGAAAATAATTATACAAAAACAATAAATAGGTTTTAACTTACAGTCGATTAAGAAAAGCAAAGATTACACTCCGAAAGCTCATTATAAAGTTGTAATTTTCAACCCTTAAGCTTGATTTATTAACTTTTTAAAATATTGCCAGAGATTAAATATGCTTTCATTAATATGAAATCAAAAAATATTTCAAAGTAATGCCATTAGTGATTCAATGTATTTCTATAATTTTTGCAGTGATGGTCTAAAATATGTTAATTAGCCACTAAAGGGGGATTTTTGGTTAAGTTGAAAATAGTTTTTTAAAATTTGGTCAAAATATATCTCACGTCTGAAATGATAGACTGTATATGTAATATAAGTATTCAGTGAAAAATGTGAGAGATACCAAAGGAAATTATAGCATTAGTATTATTTAGCATTATCTTACTTTTTTCTTTCATATTTTAAAATTAGTTAATGTTCTCTGTACATTATGTCTTTCTCATAAGACGATCATTTAAAATAAATTGCACACTTTTTAACATACAAATTTTCAAGCTATTTTCTATAACGTGGGAGGTCAGGCACTACATTTCTCTCCAAAGTTGACTTTGATAAAATTCATGTATTTGTATCTAATTATTTTGCTATTTTTTTAAAAAATGCTGAGACGCCTATCCAACAAAAGTTTGCCAAAATCAAAATTCAATATCTCTGAATATGCATTTGTCAAATTTTTTGTTTCACAGAAAATGTACTTACCAATGGTACTGGAGTTTGCAAGGATGGATTGTAAGTCCTTAATATATATTGATAAAACATCACTTTTCTCACGCGAATTTTATATTTACTAAATTTTACTAGTCTATTTGTTATTTAACTTCAGTGGAACACCGAAATGCTGTTCCAATTTTCAACAAAAAGACGGATTTTGCAAACGTAAGTAGACCTAAAAAAAAATAACAGAGCTTGATCGTTCAACTGAAAGAACATAACTATTCACTTGCAAGTGCTTTTCACTGGAAGTTAATGGGATTTAACTCATTTAAGTTAAATCGATTTATCAAAGCTAAATAGCGTTAATGTCGTTTTTGGGGTTTGTCGGGTTTTTAGCCACCTGTAGCTCTGCAGCAGGGATAAGCGTGAAATGTGACGTCACGGCCACCCTGCAGTCTCCCTGCATATCTTGACTTGTACAGTGTAGCATTCAGCACGTGGAAGTTCATCAAAAGGAAGGACTGTGTTTTTGTGTAAAGGTATTGCACCTTTTTCTGTCCACTGCTACTTAGACTGGATTTAGTAATTAATTTATTCAAAACAAAACAAAAATGCCGAAGAGGAAGGCCATTTCGATTTCCGTAGTTTCTGAGACGCTGGCACCGGATAGGCCCAGACCACGCAAGAAGCCCCAGACGCAGACCGAGGCCAGGGAAAGTCATGTCCCCATGTCGTCTCGGACACAGATACCCAACGAAGTCTGACTGACGCTCAGATGAGGGCTATAACAGACGCAATCTCGGTGGGGCTAGCCGACAGGGGTCCTCAACCGTCACCTATTCCTGTCGTAGTCACGGTTCCTCCTTTTGGTGACCAAAACGGGCAAGGTAATGATGTTTTTGATTCAATTTTGTTCAGATTTTTCGGAGGTGAATGAACATCATGCAGGGCTGGTGCCCAGTTATAGTTTTGAGCTGGGATGTAATGTCTCTAATAAGATCAAAGTACAAATTTGAAGCGGGCAGTACGTAAATCTAGCAAAATTGGCGACTAATTTCTCAGACCCGGATGACGAAACGCAGTACTTTTCATTTAAAGAGGGTAATCTGGCTATGACCCCAAAGAACAAGGTCAAGGCTATAACGGATATCCAAGTCTGGACAAATCTTTTTCTTGTATATTCGTCTATTTATGTGACTGCACACCCAGAATGCGCCACTGCCCTATTAAAGTATATGCACACAATCCGTTTAGGCGCTAGTAGGTCATCCGGACTTGGTTGGCGTGATTATGATATCCAATTTCGCCTAAGAAAAGGGCAGAACCCCAACATTTCTTTTGCTAACGTTGACCAGGAATTATGGTTATTGTATATGCAGCCCCCCGGAACACCCAACAATTATTACACCAAAGATTAAGGAAACAAATGCTATGATTTTAATTTTCGGGGTTCTTGTCAAAAAAGACCATGTTTTTATAAGCATCTATGCATGCGTTGTTCACTCAACCATCCGTCTATTAAATGTTCATTATATTTACCTGCAAATCGTTTCAGCTTTAAGCCCACAGTTCAACAGTCATCTGGACGGGCCTACTCGGCAACAGCCACAAACAATGCAAGACCAGTGCAGCCATTTAGACATTTGTAACAGAGCTACTACCCCTATTCAGATTTCCCAATTAGACAATTATCTAAGTTTTTACCCAGACCAGCTCACGGCAGCCGAATTATTGCAGGGTTTTTCACAAGATTTTAAACTTGGTTACAAAGGTCCGAGACAAGCAACAGATTGTCACAACCTCAGATCATTAGAGGGCCTAGAGCATGAAGCAATTCAACTAATTAATAAAGAAATTTGTTTAGGTAGGGTGGCGGGACCTTTTCCTTCTACACCTTTAGTTAACCTTAGGCTATCACCAGGTCTAGTGCCCAAGAAGGACGGATCTTTTAGACTTATTCATCATTTGTCATATCCAACAGGGTCTATAAGTGTTAATGACTTCATTGATAAAGATGATTGCTCTTTAAATTATACTTCCTTTGATGTCGCCCTTGATATGTTAGCTAAGTTGGGGAGGGGAGCTTTGATTGCACGTTTGGACATAAAAAGTGCATTTAGACTTTTACCTATACATCCTGATGAATTTGAATTGTTAGGTTTTAAAGTCCAGGGTAAAGTTTACATTGATATGTGTTTACCTTTTGGCTGTGCAATAAGCTGCGCAAAGTTTGAAAAATTTTCAACATTTCTATAGTGGGCCCTTAGGGAAAAGTCTGGAAATAGTAACGTCGTACATTATTTAGATGACTTTTTGTTAGCCGGACAAGCAGGCACTCAGGACTGTGCAAATCTTATTTCGTGCTTTAGCTCAATTTGCTCAGACCTAGGTGTTCCATTAGCTCAAGAAAAAACAATAGGTCCTACTCCAGTTTTGACTTTTCTTGGGTTAGAAATTGATATACTGACACGCAAAAGAAACGCAACAAGCAGTAATCTACAAATGTTTGATTTTTTTTAATATAATGATTTTCAAAAATGAATACAGTAAGGCTAAACTCACTTTTCAGAACATCAGAGATTTGATAAAAATGTTAAATGTTTATCTTTTTACTTTACTAAGTAACATATGACAGTTAAAACACCCCCCTCCCAACCATTCAAATAAAACGTGCAAGACTGCCCTTAACAACAATCGCAGCTTAATTTCTACGATACAATAGGTTAATCAATATCGAGATCTGAGCGAAGGAATAATTTTTAGCCTTTTTTAAATGCCCGTTTTTCAGACGGTTAGGTCGAATTTTCTCTTACCTAGAGCAGTGTAGCCACCCTTGGACTTCCGGTACAACGACTGTCCTTAATGCATATGTTCCGTAAGACCCTGTTGAGGCGTAATGTAGTGAATAGGCCTTAGCATCGTTACGGGAAACGAAAGGAGAGTTTATTTTTTGAAATATTGTCGCATTACTTATGATGAACAGTAAAAACCCTTTAAACGCCATAATATTGCCAAATGTTTTGTTGAACATGCAATTTTTGATTTCTGTTAAGCAGACTCAAACTTGACTTCCGGTTATGGTATGAAAATCGTTCAACCGTTAAATTACCAATGTTTACCAAATTCAAGATATCCATAATTTTAAGATACAAAATTCATTACTTTACATAATTATTTCCCCATAAAGTAGGGAGTTGCGTTTCTTTTGCGTGTCAGTATGACGCTACTCGTGGCTTGACAAAGCCTTATCATCGACGTAGAGTTTCAGCTCAGATGAAAAAAGACATTCACACATGGTTGTTATTTCTAGATTTATTTAATGGGGTGACTTCTTATCAACAGTCGACTGGGCTGCAGACTTTGACCTTCAGTTATTCACAGATAGTGCTGGTCATGCAGACTTGGGGTGTGGGGCCATCTTTGAGTCTCATTGGGCTTAGATGGTGTGGCCACAGAAATGGAGGCATTCAAATATTTTTAAGCAGGTCACATTTTTAGAGTTAGTACCTATTGTTATGGCATTTACCATTTGGGGTGAGAAATTTCAAGGGAAAAAGGTCATTTTACACACTGACAACAAAGCCCTAGTATCAATATTGAATTCCAAGACATCAAAGTCTAAGCAAATCATGCAATTACTTAGACCTTTAGTATTACATGGATTGTTGCATAACATTCTCTTGAGGGGGGAACATATAGATGGTGTAAAAAATGTTAAAGCTGACTCTCTTTCCCGACAGCAATGGTCAAGATTCAAAGAGTCCTTTCCGGATGCCGACAAGCAGCAAACAGAGGTACCCCTCACATTTCAGCAACAGATCTACAGCATAGATCTCAAGTCCTGTTAAATCAGTCCTTAGCTGATAATACAAAAAAATTGTACAGCTCAGCGATAAACATGTTTAATGCATTTAGAACGACTTACAACCATCAGATATTCTGGCCCCCGACCACACAACAACTCTTGCAATTCATTGCATTTTTGTCACTTCGTCATTACAGCTCTAGTACAGTTAGATCATATTTAGCAGCAATTTCTTACTATTGTAAAATATCAGGCATTCCCGACACAACCCAGTCTTTTGTTGTTCAGAAAACACTGTCAGGCCTTTGTCGCTCCAAGAAACAGTTAGACAATCGCAAACCCATTACTAAGGATATACTACACAGAATGCTCGACAGACTTCCGGTAGTCTGTCCGTCACACTATGAAGCTACCCTTTTCTCAGCTATTTTCACAACTGCATTTTTTGGGTACTTTAGAATGGGGGAGCTTGTCCAAAACAGCCGTAGGGAAGTAGGACATGCTATCCAGATTCAGGATGTTAAACTTGTATTCAAAATCAAGTGACCGCATTCAAATTTATCTTTGTCATTCAAAGACTGACCAAGAGGGCAAGGGTGCAGTCATAAACTTAATTCCAACATCTATGATTATATACCCAGTTCAGTCACTTAAAACATTTATAAGAGTTAGACCACTGCAACTTGGCTCTTTCTTTTGCCATGCCGATGGGACCCCAGTTACAAGATATCAGGTCATGTCAGTATTTTCAATGCTTATTGCCGATTTAGGGCTAGATACCCAAGCATACAAGACACACTCATTTCATATAGGGGCAGCTACAGAAGCTTGGGTTCAAGGCAAAGGGGAGGATCAAATTGTAAAAGGTGGCAGGTGGAAATCTAGATGTCTGTATAAATATATAAGGTGTTAACTAGGATAACCTGTTTCATTGGGGTGTTAGTATGTTATAACGGGGCAGACTTATTATAATCACTTTCTAGTCCTTAATAATGAATTATATATGTCATTGTAGATCACAAGAGAATTTGGATTGTAGGATCCTCAATAGTTAAGCATGCCTTTTTGCATGCCCGTTCCTCCTCATTTGGGTCAAATCTCCAGTTAATTAGACACAATGCTTCAGTATTTTGGCAAGGGAAGGGGGGTATGAAAAGGAACCAAGTCTACACCAAAGTCCGGACTCTTTTGAAAATTGAGGACCCACCTTACTTTCTTGTAATACACTGTGGGGGGAATGATATTGGTCAAGACGGTAAGTGCGTAATGCTTCGCAATAGTATTAAAACAGGTCTGATAAAAATACAGAAGCTGTTACCCAAAACTACATTAGTCTGGTCGCAAGTACTACCCAGGCTACACTGGCGTGGGAAAGTGGACCATATAGCTTTAGAGCGGGCTAGAGTACGTCTAAATAGTTTTGTAGCAACACACATCCTTAAACTTGGGGTGAAGTATATTAGATACCCGGAGCTCAGATATGCATGTCCAAATCTCTTTAAAGACCAAGTTCACCTTAACTTCTTGGGCAATAGCCTGTTTCTTCATAGAATACAGCAATCATTGCAATATTTCTTAACCAATCCAGAAATATCTGTAACCCCAAAGGTAGGTGATCATGGACTATGGCTGCATTATTTTTGAGGTCAAAATCTTTATGAAATATACTACGGAATTGGTTAATATCACAACAATTTGAAAAAGGAAGTATATGTATATCAGTGATACTTTTATTATGATATGTTGTTTATTATGATTATGGTTTAAATTAGCACAGTGAGGGCATGTATTGGGTAGCAAGTTTTCTTTTTTAGATAGTTAGGATATTATTATTGTTATTAATGTATGCTGCTTCCCCCCTGTTTTATCAGTTTGGTTTTGCTAGGAGGCTATATTATTAGCAAAATTGTTGCTTGCTCAGACAAAGTAAATTGTTGTTGGTCTGCATTTGAATTTGTGGTATGGTATGGCAATAATGTGACACCTTGTCTGTTTGATGCCAGTTTTTAAGTAAAATTGTTGCGGGTTTTCATATGCGTCTGGTGTTCACTGATTGATGTTGTGACATGATTTTATTTTGGGGAGAATTGCTAGTCCCCAGTTGCATTTTGTGTGATTGTGATCACTGATTGATGACGTGACGCAAATTTTCTTTGGGGAGATTGATTAGCTCCCATTTTTAATTTTGTGTTTTGGCATTCACTGACTGATGATGTGATGCAAATTTTTATTTTGGGGAGTATGTTTGGCTCCCATTTGCAATTTGTATGTTTGTGTTCACTGATTGATGATGTGATGCAAATTTTTGTTTTGGGGAGTATGTTTGGCTCCCATTTGCAATTTGTATGTTTGTGTTCACTGATTGATGATGTGACACAAATTTTTGTTTTGGGGAGATTGTTTGGCTCCCATTTCTTAGTCGTGGTTTGGTGTTCACTGATTGATGACGTGACACTGTCTTTGTTGGGATGCCCTAATAAAGCAACGTTGTTGCTGGCTCCCTTTTGTGTTGCCGCAAAGTGTTCACTGATTGATGATGTGTTCACAGCGTTTCGTTTTTGTTTAGTAGCCCTATAGCTAGTTGTTTTGGTTCAGTGGTTCATAGGCTATGTTTGCTAACATTTTCATCATGTGAGAGGTTTGGTGTGTAAATATAAGGGGGGTTAGCTCTACTGGTGGCGCAGACTATGCAGCTGCTGCATAGTCTAGTGGCGGATATTCAGCTTACCAGTAGTTCTCACCTAGACTTTTCAATTAAATTTATTCAAAAGCATTAAAGAACATGATCATTAATTTCATATCCGGGTGTTCATCTGTTCCCAGGGTTCACCTTGGAACTGTGTTTTTTTTGTACTTGCAATAATTATGAGTGCAGCCGTGGCCATTACCGCCAATAAACCATTATAAAAGCTTGAAATATGTGTCAGTTTTCTCTTGAATTGAATTTGATATTGCACCCTAGTAAGCAAGTTTTGTCTTTGATAATAGGATTTAACTCATTTAAGTTAAATCGATTTATCAAAGCAAAATAGCATTAATGTCATTTTTGGGGTTTGTCGGGTTTTTAGCCACCTGTAGCTCTGCAGCAGGGATAAGCGTGAAATGTGACGTCACGGCCACCCTGCAGTCTCCCTGCATATCTTGACTTGTACAGTGTAGCATTCAGCACGTGGAAGTTCACCCACCCAACCCTCCCAAAAAATTGTGTTAGCTTCAAATTTAGTGTACTTGAACTATAGGCTGTATTTATTTTCCAAGTGTCTTTTGCTGCTTCGTTTTTGTGTATTTTTCAGGTAAAACCCTACCATGAAAGCCAACCCCTCCGTCGCGGCTGCTGATCCCTAGAGTGGGCGGATATTCAGCTTACCAGTAGTGCTCACCTAGACTTTTCAATTAAATTTATTCAAAAGCATTAAAGAACATGATCATTAATTTAATATCCGGGTGTTCATCTGTTCCCAGGGTTCACCTTGGAACTGTGTCTTTTTTGTACTTGCAATAATTATGAGTGCAGCCGTGGCCATTACCGCCAATAAACCATTTTAAAAGCTTGAAATATGTGTCAGTTTTCTCTTGAGTTGAATTTGATATTGCACACTAGTAAGCAAGGTTTGTCTTTGATAAATAATAATATTCACGTGCGCACATTGATTTGTATTTTGAAACAAATTCAATCTCTCAATTTTTACTTTATTACACAATGCCATTGAGCATCTCCTATTTTACTTTTTGATCGGACACATTTTGGGTTTCCCATAGCAAAACATGGACACTGCGATTTTATTCATCTGGGAGGCGGGGGTATCATTTAGTTAACTCATTGCTAATAGTACCTTTAATTATTATACCCTCCGTTGAAAAGCGGGAGGGTATATAGTAATCGTTAATTCCGTCCGTCTGTCCGTCCGTCCCTCTGTTACGCTCTGGGGTACCTATCTCTTATCCGCAACTCCTCTCATACCACTAAAGGAAATTTAAAGAAACTTTCACAGAGTCTTTATTACATATTGCCATTGTGACCTATTTTACTTTTTGATCTGACATATATTTTGAATTTTGTAGAGCAAAACATGGATACTGCCATTTTATTCATATGGGAGGCGGGGGTATTATTTAGTGAGCTCATTTTGTAGAGCAAAACATGGATACTGCCATTTTATTCATATGGGAGGCGGGGGTATTATTTAGTGAGCTCATTGATTACAGTCCCTCTAGTTATTATTGTTGTTTAAAGGATAGTGGATTTAAAAAATAAATTCCTCAAAACAAAATCAATGTAATAAAATAATTAAAGTTTAGGATTGGGAACAATATATAAATTACAAACGCCTCATACCTTAGAACTATCATCATTTTACTAACAGCTTGACAGTTAGCTTGATAAGGCGTGCAAAATTTTGTATGTTGATTATCATTTCACTCATCGATTGGATGTTTGATTTGATCAAATCAATGAAATCAATAATACTTTACACATAAAACACAGAACCCAGCAATACCATACTGACCAATTATAGTCAATGACCTACTAATTTTCTTTTTGATCTGCCACTTATTTCGGGTTTTTTCGAAAACAAACAAGAACTTTGCCATTATAATCATGTGAGAGTCGGGGGTATCATTTAGTTAGCCCAGTGCTCCCATTTCCTCACAGTTGAATAATGTGCGTAAATTCTTTTAATTTTAAATTATGATATTTAGGGACTTTATTGAAATATCATATTGATTGATTGATTATATTTTGTTTAACGTCCCTCTCGAGAATTTTTCACTCATATGGAGACGTCACTATTGCCGGTGAAGGGCTTCAAATTAAGACCTATACTCGGCACTCAGGGCCTTTGAGCAGTAAGGGTTCTTTATCGTGTCAACGCCTACTGAGCCCTTATCGTGTCAACGCCTACTGAGCCAAGGGACCTACGTTTTTAAAGCCATATCCGAAAGACCCGTGACTCACTTTAGTGCCGAGCGCTTGGCGAAGGAACAGTCACTACCTTTGTTTACGTCTAAGGTATGACGCGTCGCCGCGAACGAGAATCGAACCCGGGTCTCCCGAAAACGAAGCGAACGCTCTACCACTAGGCTACCGTGGCCGGTGGAATATCAAATTGAAGAAGGCGCAGTTTACATATGGGAGACAAATATATCTTTCAAGAGTTTCTTAAATAAAAATAATTTTATTTTTAGGTAGTACACTTTAACAGAAAAAAAAATACCGTTAACATAAAAAAATAAAGAATCAGGAATTATTTTATTATGTGAATTTTAAATTAAAATTTGACAGTTTTTCTGCCATAACCTATGGAAAATAAATTGAAACAAAAAAACTAATTTAGATATCTTGCATCAACAAACGTACAAATAATGACTGAGATGTTAAAGTTCACTTAGGCAGGAAATAAAATTAACATGAGATTTGAAAAATTCTAGATATGTTCTCTTGATATTACAGCCTGTGAAGTGGGCACATATGGCGACAACTGTTCAGGTGGACGTTGTCCTCATGGTTCTTATGGCTTTGGATGTCTAAGTAAATGTAACTGTAGTGCTGGCCAATTCTGTGACAGGAGAATCGGATGTGAATAGAATGCCACCAGTGGTAATTACAGAGAGAATGATACAACCTCTTTTCCAAATCACGTTATGTATTATGAAGGTGTATATCATTGTATGCATAACTGATGGAACAACCGTTGCTTTAGACATCTATGCAATATTGTTTTGCTTAGTGTCGTTTACCGACTAATAAACAGCAGTTAGGGTTTTCGTAAGAAGAAGGAAATAATATTCACTGGATGTAATTTAATAATGATAATACATATGTAAAAAAGAATACATTTACAGTTACCTTACACTTTATAAAAATATTTGACAATTATGTAATTAACCTTTGTCAACGGATTACAAAACAGTTCTAAGAAGCAGAATGTATCAAAACACTTACTCAGTATACTTGAGGAGAGGAACAAAATTTTTTGACCTTCAACTCGAGAGAGAACCCATCTATCATGAAAGATTTTAAATGTAATTTGAAGCTACCTTAAACCATCTATTCTATTTAAGGAATGAATCTTATAAAAAAAATATTTCAACTTATATTATACGATATAACATAACTTGTGGCAGTTTACGCTTTATAAACCGCGAAGCGGTTTATAAAAAAAAAGCGTAAACTGCCCCAAGTTTTGTTAAATCGTATAATATAAGATGAGATAAGCTTCATTCCTTATAATTTAATTTCAGTGTAGACAAATTCCCTCCAGAATAAGGTTTTACACTGATTGAAATTTAAAAGTAATGTCAAGCGGAGTAATACGTTTTTTGACGTAACTCATTGTGACGTACTAGTATGCAAGTTATGTTATACAAAACGGATAAAATCTTTTATCCAATCAAATGAAGTGTTACAAGTTAAATCAAATTATAAGTAAATAATGTAAATGTCCCTAATACCATTGTTATATGAAGAACCACTTGTGATGTTTCTTATCTATCATAAATTCCATACCTCCAAGTATACAAATGTAACTTAGGTTTAAATTGTTCCAAACTAAGTCTCAGCTGTAAAAGTCGGTGTCTACCGCAAAAAAGTCATTTATACTCATCTACTTTTTTCACTAATAAACAATATCCAATTGCCAATCGTCATGAGTACATACATTGTAAATAATTGTAAAGTAGTAATATATTCTCATTGGCAATTGAAAACTGTTGATAAGTAAAAAACTGCTACTTTATTTCATACATTGTTTCTTTATTCTTGCAAGAAATACATCATGTAGCTTGTTAGAGTGTAAATAAATGAATGCATAATATTTTCCTTTTATTTAAAAATTCAATGCTGTTATAGCACGTGACACGTGTAGTTATTTTAATTTAGTTTGAATAATCATCGTATTTGCATATATGATTGCTTAGTGTAAAATAGCATTTATCTTGATGACATAAGGGTCCAAGCCAGGTTTGAAGGTTAATGATAAGTACAAACAAGAAAATAACACTTTAAAGTTTTTGAAAAGTGTACTTTGTAATATTATTTGTAAGATTAATTGCAATTTAGAATGCATAATCACCTTTGATTTTAGAAATAGAGGATGAGACAACTGGAATGAATCCAATTGCAGAGAAATTTTTATTCGTTATCCTAGGAGTATTTCTGGGAGTAGGACTCTTCTTGACAATTCTCTTCGTCCAAAGGAGGTCTATTCCATCTTGTCTTTTTTTCTTTTTATTTATATTCAACATTGATGCATGTCAGCCTTAAATTCATAAGACCAAAACACCTTTTGAAGAAAAAAAATATGCCTTTTTAACAATAAAGAATAAATGACATTAAAGAAATTAATGTAAAATTCAAATAAAAGTTTAAATTGAAATTATCATGAACAATTTCCTAAAAGAATATTAAAATCATTTGAATTATTTACATATTGGTGTCTTTTTATAGGCTCTCATAGTTTGTTACTATGTCTTTTTCAGAATAAAATATCAAAGAGAGTCCAGGTACAACGATACTTTGTTTCTACCTTCAGTTTATGATTATCCGTTTTATGGAAGAGAGGCTGAGCTCAATATTACACGTGCCGTTAACAATTATATTGTTCAGAATGGCGAAGAAAGCAGGGAAAATCCTGCAGGGAATAGACCGGAGAACGATTACTCAGAAACAATTTGAAAAATTCTTCTGATTACACTTTTATTTATTCTTTTTGGTGCACGTTTATTCTAAAGATTTTATTTATATTTGATTTTCTTAACATTCATCCTACAGAAAAGGCAAATTATCGTTGCACTGAAATTAATATAAACATAATTGTTTTCCTCTTCTTGTAAACAAATAATAATTTATCGATATTGAAAATAGTCTTTACCTAGTTCAATAAAACTTAAACAAATAATGTTTTATCGATATTGAAATTAGTCTTTACCTTGATCAATACACCTTAGTCACCTGCATGCGATGTTCATATCTCTCAGTTGATTCAACAAATTAAACAAAAATATTTACAGCCTCGTTTAAGGTCTAGTAAATGACTTTAGACTAATTTTTTGGTACTACATTGTATATTCATTATGACGTCAGAATCAATTTTCTTTTTCCTGTACTTAATGACTTTAAATGAATCATGTTGAAAATATGATATTTTCATGACATTCAATTTGAAATCATATGAAAAGTAATCCAGATACCTTAATCAAATTTGATATTATTTGAAAGAAGAGGCCATGAACATAAAAATTACCGGTTTTTTTTTTTTGAGAGACTGTAGGTAATCTGGATACATTTCATTTGTCGAATATGAAAAAAAAAATCCCATATTCATGACTGTTTTTCGTAATTTTTCATTAAAAATGACAGTTCAAATATGGTTTTTTCATCTTGTTTACCTACACATTATGCCCTGAAACACCGTTTTGACCATTTTAAAGTTGTAAAGCCCTCATTAAAGGAATTTGTTTCTCAAATTTGATAAATATGTTGACATCTTTCATTTCCTAAAAATCTTGACCTTAAAGTCACCATTATTTCGTCAATACTATGGTCGATACAATGACCTTCTCAGCATATACATATACAATCTTTCATTTAGCAAAGTGCTAACTAACGTAAACGTTTTTCATTCTAATTTGTAGACCATTACTTACACACACGTATTGTCGAAGGATTTTTCTGTTCATTCTCCATCATGAAAAGGAGCACACAGCAAACGTAGCCGGTTTGCAGGAGATGCTCACTCCTCCACGCACCTGAGACCCGCGTTTGCTCTGCTCCTGATCTGTTTTGTTTGTTTGCGCACTTGAGCGTGAACACTTTTGTAATCTCTATACTGTATAGGGGATTAATTTCACGGGTTGTAATTTTCACGTTTTTCTCTCATCTGACACGATCGCGGTTTCTTGAATTCGCGGAATCGCTTCATAATAAAAGTTATCTCCCTTGTCTATATACATTTAATCCATACTATAGGTACATTTAAACGATATTTATCAGCGTAATGTCTTTATTTCACGAACAACAGCACAGGGTAGGTTAATATAAAATTTTTAGATATAAAAAACACATGCAATTAACAATTAATTAAAACTAGTGAGTTTCAAAACGCCCTTGACTGTAAACGCAAATGACTTTCCTATATTATGCTTCACCCTAAGATCTTCAATACAACGCGGCGAAAAACCACTGGACAACAATAAATGTATTAATGTAGTCAGACGAACTAAATAATATCCTGCGACATTTTCAGTAAGTTCAATAGTCGTTTAAATGATTTTAAGAACCAAATTGTCGATATAAATTATTACATGTATGCATGATGATGCAGGTAACAAATACACGTGGTAACATTAGTTTCGAACGGGTAATCAAAACCCATGGCCCATGAGTTTTGATTGAGGAAACATAGCGTTGGTTATTAAAACAGCTCTTTAACAAGTAAAGGTTATTATCTGCTGATTGGAATTAAAGTAAAGCGTGATAATTAAAATAATTGAATGACAAGAACTTCTCGAAATTACTGAAATGGCCATGAACTGCACGTACATGTATATAAACCTACATTGTCTATATATTCTCAAATTTCCGAATAAAGCATGTAGATTATTGAAAATTTATTCACTGTTTTTTTTAATTCACGGATTTAGTAACACCGCGAGTTATTTTCCCACTATACAGTATATCCATTTCATTAATTATTCTGATCATATGTGTTACATGCAGTTTCACAAAAAAAAAAATATTCAGAAATGCACAATTGTAAGTGTTTGAAAGTATACAAATATATTAAGAAAAATATATTTCATTCTAAAATTTCAAATATAATTATGCAGCAAAAATGCAAAGGCGTTTTTTTCTGTCAACGAATTCGATGAGATTTTTAAAAAAATTAATCGTTACAGTTATTGAATATTTATATATTACACTGGACATAATTGCTAACGCACCGCCTAATTAAGAGAATTAATGTTTTAAGTTTAAAAACCTGTTTATGATGTATTTGGTATTAAAATATGTTACTTTTAAAACAAAAATGAGGCATATTAATTCCAACCCTATAGATTACTTCAATGTTTACTGAAGAGTGACCAATTCAAAGAAAATGATAAAATCGTTTCTATTTCATTTTCGAAGAGAAAAAAAATCATTTTTTTTCTTCGTATTTGAGTTCTTTACATTCATACTTATTTAAACTTCAGAAAAAAAAGTTACACCGTATGCGGCGTTTGACAGTATGGCGTCTTCAGGGGGTTGCTTTACAGAAATCTGTAACAATGAGAACAATACAAAGCTTGTGAATTCCACTCCTGAAAAAATGTTGCAAATAAATTAGCAAGCATAAAAATGTTTACAATAGATAGCCACGGTATTAAGTTAGCAGTACACAATAAAATGAAAATTGTTCCACACTTTTAAAACTACATGTAGGTCAACCGGAAGTTAAGTGGATTTGGTATGGACACGAAGGCACCGAATGATTACTAGGTGATATGAGAGTCAATGACAGTTTGTTATCTGATACAGGTATATAACTGGGGGACTACTCCTGTGACAACCTCACAGACCACCTTTAGTGATCAAGAATTTCATATCTGGGCAAAAATGGTGCGCAGTGCACATCTGGAAACTGGTTTTTGGACAAGAAAGTCATTCAGGTGTCTTTTCATGATAGCAAGACATTTGTCAACCCCACTGTTTTGGAACTAATGTCATATTACATAAATTAGTAGCGATCGGCGATTGTTCAATTTACAAATAAGAATTAACAAGTGGTGCGTTAACAATTTTGTCTATTGTATATAATTTATTAATTACATCTCAAAAAATAAGCTTGATGAGAGAGGTAAAGACAGTAAACAATGATCGATCTCAGCAAATGTAATGTAAAGAGGGCAAAATACATGGATCCAATTTCAAACTGGGATAATGCTAGCTTGCTGAAAAGGAGTAAGTATCCCCGTGGTGATCAGTGAAACCCATCGTGAGCCGTATGAAAGGATCAGTAGACGAAATATTCCATTGTCAAATTCAGTATTATATCATGCGCCTGACAAGTTTTCTGAAAGAAAGCAAAACGACCTTGCGATGGATCATATTTGCAACCAAGTCATTATAAGAATGATAGAAATTGTTGAATTCCCTATACAATCAAATTTTTTTTTCAAGAATCCTGCCTTGGTTTTGAAATTAATCGTTCTCAAAGCATGTTCTTCAATGTCTGTCCGTCGTCGTGCGTCAACATTTAAAATTTTCGGCTTCTTTTCTTGAAATCTAAACCAATGTCAACCAGTTTCGGTATATTCATAAAGCAATAAAATTTGAAACGGGGGTATTGTGGTTTTCATGATCCCTGTTTCCTATTGCCTGAATGGTAGGGATAAATCCGTCAAAATTGATGCAATCTTCAAAAATCGTATTTTACGCCTGGACATCAAGCAGTCAAACTGTTGGTATGATTGTAATTAGTATCGAGTTCTCTGCCATAATTTCGAAAATCATTGTTCCAGAGTCAGGCTCCATAGTTTTAAGTGCATTATTTCTTTGAAAATCTTCTTCTCGTCTCCTGGTTTTAAACACACCAATAATAACAAAAAATATTTTTAAATGGTAAATTAGAAAACTAAATTAGTAAATTAAAGTAATTGATATGTAATTCTTGCCATGAACATATGAACACGACTTCTTAAGGTATTTATTTACATCTCGATTGACTGAATAATATTCAAAAATAAAGTTACGCAAACAGTGAATTGTGAAATTTTCTGTCATTCCTAGACATCAGTACAGGATTATGTCTTCTTTTTATCGCCTTTTCCTTCAAAATACACAAAATGCACAAATTTGTTCAAAAACATTTAAATAAAAAGAAGAGAGAAACATATTTTAAAAAACTTTTTAAAAGATTAAAATCTAAAGATACTTAGACCTTAAACAACTACTTGTAATTACACATGTAAGCATAGAATTATGCAGAAAAGAAAAAAAAGTAACATATTTGAGCACCAAAGAAAACTTTAAATTTCTTTATATTTTAAAGGATTTATTATTTATGTCATTTCTATATAAAATCAGTCAAAATGATATTAATTCATGCAACAATTTTTTTGGTGATTTATACATCTCTAAGAAAAAAAATTAAAAGTACAAATCGTCATCCACAGAATGATCCCATAACATTCAGTCAAAATTTACTGAAAGACCTGGAAAAATCACTGAATGGCAGCTCTGCCAATAAGTCATCTTTCAGTAGTCATTTAGTCACTATACAGTTAACGGAATGGGATAGTTTTATCCTGTAATTTATTCTTTCAAATGAATATGAATATTAAAAAAATATACCGTTTCCGCACAAGGAAGATGGCGACCAGAACAACTATGGATCCAATGCTAACAACACCAACACTCATTATCAGTGGCCAACTCTCTAACGGTTTACCTTTTGGTTCTGATTTAAAGTCTACTGGGAAATTATATTTAGTACATTTCATGTGGATATTTTCGACAATCAAAAATAAACTGAAATCAACTGTTGGTTTAAATATCATTAGTGGCTCTTGATGATAAATTACATTTGTGAATTGTGAGCAAATAGGGAAGTGCAAAAAACTTATTCCATATTTCACATCTAGCAAAGTGTACACAGATGGATTTAATTATACTCACAACATGATCCATTCACGCTATCACACTCCTCACATCTGCATTTTTTTCTACAGCCAAAACCATAATACCCAGGCAAACATCCCTTGTTACACTGCGGTCCATATGACCCTATACAAGCTGAAATAGGATAAAGTACATGTAAGACAAGTCATATTAATTTACTGCTTGATTTCGACAGATTAACTGAGATACTAAAAAAGGATAAGACGATAAAATTGTATTGAAATAGAATTTTGTTTGGGAAATTTTTTTTACGAAGAATTAACCCCGATCAAATTGCTTTTATAATTCAAAGGAGTCTGTTTAAACAATATGGATATGACAATGAGCATTCATCATTTAAAGATCAAGAGTTTTAAATGTATTTCATGATTTAATAGTGCGACTACTTCTGGTATAACATTCTGTCCTGTTCTTCGACAAAATCACATTAATTATGCATTGAATTAATACATTACGCAAACAAGTGTCTCCTTTTTTCATGAAATCTGTACAGCACTTAATTTCATCTCTGTGCAGAAAAAAAACCTTTGCATAAGATATACTGTCAAGATACAATTTGGTTCGCTCAAAACCGTAAAAATACTTGTAAACATATTTTCTTTTTTATTTAAAAAAGAAATCTAATAGAAATTCTTACTCAGGTAGACTGCATATTCCAGAATTTTCCTGAGAACAATACACATGGTATATGAACAGTATAATGTAGATTTTTGTAATCATCGCATTGACAGGATAATTTGTCGTTGTTTTTTTAATGGTTCATGCAAGATAGTCGTAAATGACTTAAGCATTTCCTTGATTTCTTTTCCTGAAAACATGAAAATAGAAAAGTAATATATTAATACAAAACGTTCATAATTGTTACAAAGCGTTAGGAACAAATGTGTGTGTTTTCGAATATCAAGATGTTCAGTAAAATTTCACATGTGAATATGCTCGTTCAAGGTGTTTTGGTAATACATGTTTACATTGATGAATATATTTCTTTCTTTTTTGCATTTCGTCATATTATACTCTATATAAGTATATAGAAATACAAATTTTTCCATATGCATGATTAAACTTGATGATTTGTTTATATTCTAAATTTAAAAAACTTTAGAGTTCTTCTTAATTTGCATGATAACAGGGATAAAAAACCTTTCCATATAACTTATTGCTAACAATTAATAGGAATAAGGATCACACCCTTCAACTAGATATAAAATAACAGTAAAAGGGACCCAAAAGAAGTATTAGAAAAAAATACTTCAAACACGTTTCACTCAAACACATTTACCGACTACAAAACAGAGCAGCAAGTAGACTTTAAGTACATGTGTATTTAATTATTTATCGATGTTTGTTTTTAGAGTGCATGATATCATTTGTATTAATAATTACAAGTGCAAGCATAAATTTGATCTAATAGAAGGAAATCGTTTTTATTCCCAATATGACTTACATGCATGTTGTCTCCGAAAGTATATAAAAAAATTAAAACACATTCAAATCATGGAATGCGTAAAACTTTGGGTTGCTATATTTTATATATACAAGTATCGGTTTCAAAAATACTCCAGGGGTCTGTAAAACTTCAAAGTAAGTGTATTCAAGCTTGAAAATACGGATAAGTTTGTTTCAATGTTTTCCCCACAGCGCACTTGCGATAACGTGCCGACCGGTCACACCCGTCATGTGGTTCTTGTCATGATCCGGAAATAACGTAAAATCCGTCGTTAATTAGTGTATAAGTTATGGATTAACAATTAGTATGATAAACGTCAGGCAGCATTCGACTCAATGATAAATTGTATTTGCTGACAAGATAATTGTTTCGAACATAGAACTTACGAAATGATAACTTTAAATGAGACCCAGATATTGTTGTTTCATCAACGTGTTTGTTTTCCTCGTTTTAGTAATTGTTCATACGTAGAGCATGCTCTTGTGTATCGAATCAACTGAAAATATAAACTACATATTCAGGTTATGAAGGTATTTTGCTGCATAAGTGAGGGAAGTTGACGATAGAAAAGTTAAAGTGATCACGTTTATTACAGAGCTTGGTTGTAAGAGAGCCATTAACGTCTTTTTCAAGTAAAATATCCAAATATGAAACAGATGTGTCAGACTCTGTGGTATCTTTTATCTCAAGCTCACCAGGATATATAGTATCGACAATGGAAATTACCATTGTTAATTGACAATACGTCGTCGATATATCTAAATGTCGAGTTGAGGGTCACAGCAAGTGTTTTCTTCTTTTCAAGCATAGGATTTAGCACAAATTAGCAAGATTCCTCACTGCTCAGTGGCCCTGGGTGTCTAGTAAAGGTCAAAATTTGAAGCTCTTCACTGGTATATGGTAACGTCTATACATGAGTGACAAATTCTCTAATTGGACATAAAACAACATATATACAAATAATCAGAAACAATGTAATGTAGGGTAGCTCCGCGAGAATTCCATCGGCATCAAAAGCAAGTTTTGTCTTGCTGTAGCTGTTTATCACGCTGAGACATGTTTGACTAAAAAGAGTTTTTCTAGCACAAAGAGAAAGAAGTGCTGGTTTTTTTTTATTTTCTGAATTTCATTGTTATGTCTGTCTTCGGATCAAATAAATATCAAAAAGTTTTTTTGTAACTTGGTTTAGTTAAAGAGAAGTCAAAAAATAAATTGAAGTTTTTCATAAAGAAGATATGTTTCATGTGTCAAATCAAATGTAGCAAATTTGAAACCGGAAAATTGTTCCTTTTTTAACCACCAAATAATATAACATTCGACTTAACAGAAAGCCAAAGAAATGGTAAGGAAAAAGATAAGGAATTATAATCATCTCATTAAACATATAAATTAAATACTCAGCAAAGTGTAAACATAGCAAAACCAAAGACCGTATAAAACGAGATGGGTTTGGAAGGAGGACGCATATTTTTCCGTTACACCGTCTTGTGTCTTTTGTCAGTGATAAACGAAGGCCTCGTAGTCAAACTGAGTATAAATCAAAGGCCTTTCAATCAGTATCATATAGGTTTGTCAAAATGGGACAAAATTACAGGTTGTTTTTCCTTATTAGGTTTGATATATTTCAGTGATCAAAAGACAACACGGAGTCTGAATTCATGTGACAAAATTGATTTTTTTTAATTCTGTCAGTGTAATTTCATATTAATTAATATAATTTAATATGTGTTCAAATTTCAGTTTGTACGATATTGATGGAATCTTATTTTGAATTTTTTATAGAAATTAAAAGGAATGAAACGAATCACAACTACGTTGCAAAAATCCTGCCTGTTGTGTTTGGATTGATGTTTAGTGTGTGCTCAATCTTGGTGCTCATTCAAGTCTTCTTCTGTAAGAGGTATTATATTGTTTTCGTATATACAAGTATGCTCTATTACTTGTCAAATGTCAGGATCAATATGCTGTTAAGTTCGCAGCTGGTGCACGTAAAAGCGGATATAATTCGGGTTTATAATAGTCTATATAACGAGGTTGGATCCTATTTTTTTTAAAGCTTAAACTTCTTTTTGTCAAGTACATTTTAGTTTTTACACACATAGCTTGAGAAAAAAATCAAAACAAAAACTGGATCACAACTTCCACGTTTCCCTCCAATGTTTTTATACAAATAAACCAGATATAAAAAAAATCAAATTGCTTTGCATTATCAATTATTTGTACAGAAATTGTGTCTTTAAACATTTGCAAAGATACACATCAAAGGTTGGGATTCATTATATATTTTTTTAGGTTATACATTATGCTGAAACCCAATTTTTTTCAATGTATATTTATACAAATAAACCAGGATATAAAATGAACTATTAGTGAAATATGAAAGTCATAACGCCACTAAATCAAAAGTTATGCGCAAGATCAAAGTTTTTGCGGACAAACAGAGAGACAGACACGACATAAGCAAAACTATATACCCCCGAAACTTCGTTTATGGGGGCATAAAAACATCAACAACAACAACAAAACAGCTCTGTGTGCAACCAGCATGGAAAATAAAGATTCGTAAACCAACAGTTCTGTATGGATTTCAAAATTCAAAACATTGGGAAAGCATTGATTATTTTCTTCCAAAAAAACTTTATGCAACAAAATATAGTTTTTGACTCAGTCCTATTTGAATGGAATTTAATCGCGGTTTTAACACTATATATACTTTAATCTGCATTGTAGAATCAATATATAATGTTAGAATTGAAAAATAGGCAGAATCTTAGAAATAAAGATACCGGTCTAGACCAAACTCTGCTAAAAGCTCAGGATCGAACCCCTTAGAGGCAGATGATTTGAACAAGAAATTGATACCTGGATTCGTATCTATTTTTGGTCTATTTTAATTGTAATTGATTTTAGAATAATACGTTTCTAAAATATTAGGAAATTATATCCTTTCTATGAATTTCAATATGCCACCTATCTACAACAATCCTTATTAATCTAAACAATTTTTGCCATATTAAGTCCATTTTTAGCAATACTTGATTGAAAATCTATGTGTTTACACTTACTCCTTTTACAAATGTAAACATCGCTGAAGTTGTTATTTTCAGGCTTTTTTATGTTTGTTTGTATCATCTGTCCCTAAATCTATATGCGTCTTAAACAGCTTTCAATTAGATAAATATAGTACAGAATAAGTACATAACCAATAATTTACACAGTTCTTTTATTTATTTATTTTTTTTTTTGTAAGAATTTAACAATTTCGAATAATAATGAAATTATATTTTCTTCTGTGTCCTAGGCAGACCAATCAAGTTTCGCTGAATTATATTGAAGACTTGTTCCTACATGTACCACAATTATATGATCAGCCTAACCATGATAATGAATCAGCTCTATATGTAACATGTAATGATGCTGGACAGAAGAAATGGGGAAAAGAGAAAATCATTGCTGCATCATCCAGCCAGGAAAATGACTATCTGGATTTAGTATAACAGGAAAATAGTACATAAAATCAACAACAGTTTTTTTTTTAAATTTCATTAAAGAGAATTTTTGTTGTTATGGGAAAAAATGCAAAAAATGAGTTGAGAATGCTGAAAAAAAAACTCACTTGCATATACATGTATTTTTGAACTAGACCTGATCAATATAAACTTTTTTAATCAAAGCTGGTTCTGTTTAATTAGTAAAAGTTGATATTGTCGGACTTAAACAATCTCATTAAAAGTCCGCAAAGTAAAATTTCTTTGCTTGTTTTAATGAACTTATCACTACTAAGACAACCTATCATTGGTTCGTATTCCTAATTAATATGTTTCAGTCGAATAGTTAAAATATTGCCTTTTTTACGTAATTTTACTTGATTTCAATATAAAGGGGCGATGGTGGGTCTTGGCCGATCGACATGCCCACTCCACCAGGTCAATTCAAACCACTTTCGTTCTTTTTCAGAAGTCCCTAGGTTTTCGTCTCGTCCCTTCAGGCTCATTCTGTCTGCTGATTTTTTTTTCAGACTGAACTCTCTATTTTCTTTATTTTTATAAAATCATAGCAATATAATTTAAATATAAATAGCTTTAAAGGTTTTGCGGAATGAAATGATGAAAATTAGAGAGTGCACTTGAATACAAGTATTTGCACCTTTGTAAAATACACTCTGTAGCTTGATACGTAATGGAAATATACTTATATCCGTACAATGCCGTTATGTTTAACTATCTTTTCAATATTATTTTTTCCAAATACGACCACTTCAAAAAGTGTCCAAAAACATGATAATTCTTTCCTCATTAATGACTATCTGTTATGCATGTTCAACTTCATAACATATTCTATGTTGTGCCGTTAATTTTTAATGAAATTTCCCTTACAAAAATTTACTATAGTTAGCTAAAGTTTACTTAAGTTAACTAAAGTAACTTCTTTGGTACTTTGATTTACTTTGGCACTATAATTTTTTTAAGATTTTGAACCTAAATATGTCCTACATGTAAATTACCTACCTTTGATGTTATTTATTTGATATGTGAATATATAAGAGATATTCATTATTAGTATCAAAAAAATTGTTTGTAGAATTTAAGAAAAAAAAACCAATATCGATCTCGAATTCATAGTAAACTACTTTGATTTAATATAGTGAAATCTTTGATTTACTATAATTAACTGTAGTGCTTTTTATAATGATGTAATATTTTAACTTTACAGATGTTGGGGAAACTCTGTCAAAAAGGATCGATTGTACCCAAAACAAAACTTGACCTAAATTTTCTTATGATTAATCGGTATGTCAAATCTTATTTTAATATGTGCAACCCCTGGAAAGAAAATGAACAGAAACTGCAAATTATTGGAATTTTTCTATGTCCAATTGGCATAACTCTGTCCAAATGGCTTGATCGACCCAACAACATAACTTGACTTATATTTTCTTATGTTAAATCTATATACGAAATTTCAATTCAATATATGTGCAACCTACGCAAATGAAATGAACGGAAACTGCAACTACACTGTAATTGGAATTTTTAAGTCCAAGGGGCATATCTCTGTCCAAAATATCTCGATCGTACCCAAAACAAAACTTGACCTAGATATTCTTATATTATATATAGATCTGTATACCTAATTTAATTTCAATATGCGCAACCTCTGCAAAGAAAATGAACGGGAACTGATGGTGGACCGAATGACAGCAGCAAAGCAATATTCCCTCCCTTCTTCGAAGGGTGTTATAAATATTAAATTGATATTGCTCCTTTTTCTCCAAGGAGAGGGCAGAAAATTTAGAAATATTACAATTTGAGTGGGTTGACATAAAATCTTTTCGGAGAAAATGTAGGACAGGAAAGTAAAAAGTGAATAAAATATCATAAGTAGTATGGATTCAAGTTTCTTGAAATGACCACAAAAAAAAAGAGAAAAAAAGAAAAAAATACTCACTAGTATATTGATAAGTTCCATTCTGAGGAGGTTCCATTTAAATTTAAAAAATACAGGAAAAAAAAAAACACTGATCAATAAATCATACATCTGTACTCTGTGTTAAATGTTTCTAATAGATTATTTAGGAAGATGAAGAATTCATATGATTTTATTGTTTGTTTGTTGTATCTATCTCAAGACATTTTTACTCATATGGATACGCCACCACTTGCCGATACTCGGCACCCACGGCAACGGAGCAGTGAGGCCAACACCTACTATAACACGGGGCTTCGCTCTTTATACGGTAAAATGGACATGGTTAACAAATTTCGAATGACATCTGGTTGAATGTTTGTTTTTTACGTCCCATTCAAGAATTGTTCAATCATTTAAAGACGTCACTGACTTTAAATTAAGACCTTAACATGGTACTTAGGACAATTGAGCAGTGAGGGATATTCATTGTGCCGTGCTAAGGGGTCTCGGTTTTAATGTGAAAGGGACAGTTGCTATCTATTTTATTTATCGACATATGTCAATCGCGGTCGAGATTCGAACTCTCGGCCCTCCAATCACTGAACGAGCGCTCCACCAACTTGACCACTATGACGACGAATATAAAGTGAAAAATAGTTCTAGAAAATAGAACCGTTAAAAGCATAGACATAATTACCTTCTGCATATGATTTAAAGTCCTATATATTGAATAACCAACCAACCCTCTGACAAAAACCTTTTCTTTCTCCCTATGTACATTGCTCAGAAGTAACATATTTTATTGCAGGATCCACTTCCAATATCCCTAAACCATTAATTAAAATTGAACGTTGTTATATATATGTTCAATTTGTGTATTGCAAAATTATGTATAGATTAAATAATGTAGTGGCAACAGTTATTGGTTTATGATTTGAGGGCATGTTTGTGGTATCTTCCGTACTGTTCTATATTTATTTGTGTACATTGTATAATGTTTTGTGTTACTAATACAAAGGAAGAGTTCTATTTTTCCAATATTTGTTCCTGTTAATGCCAACGTTCTTATAACATTTTTCTAGTTAAAGGATCATTCTCTATAAGGCCGTTTTGCCTCCTACAATGACTTCAAATTTTCAGATGTTATTTTTTCCCTTAAAAATTGCATGAATCACTAGGCTTATGTTCCAATTTAATGATAAATATTGGTTGGTTAATGATATAATAGTATTTTTAATGATATAGGGTCACAAAGTAAGGTACTATCGGTCCGTATTAGCATTAGAGTAATGGGAAAACTCAAGAGGGTGGCTGTGTTAGATAAATCCTACGCATGTCATAACCACCTTTAACCAACACGAAAATTTGCATGTAAATTTTTTATAAACAGAAATAGTGACTACCAAATTATGAATTTGGTTAAAGGTGTTTATGACATCTAAATAAAAACTTTTCACTTCATTTTTACGATATTTGCAGAAAAAAGCCAACTACTCACAATGAAGGATATCAGCTAATGTACATTATTTCTTTTTATAAACTTTCAGTTATATTACAATTTTCTGCTGATTTACTAAGGTTTATATCAGCCATGCAGATTTACTAAAAAAATGAACTTTTTACTTAAAAATCTCAAAATCAAAGGACTGAGAAGACTGGATGCCATGAAATTACAAGTGGAGACGTTTCTTTGAAATGTCTAATAAAAATTAAGAAATAAGAACTTATTATAGAATATAAGGTGTGAATATGAGTTATCTTTTATATTTATAATGATAGTTTAGTATATCTACATGTATATATGCTACTTCTTTGAACTTCGTTATGAATTCTGCAAATATTCTTTGTATTTCCTTATGAGTACTGTATATGTTCTAGAAATAATGAAAGCAATCTTTGTTGAAGTGATAACATGCATTTATTAATTTGTATTATTGACTTTTTCCTATGGGTACACATAAAATTTTTGTATGGACATTCCGTATCATTTGATCCATATTTTGTTAACTGCTTAATATTGAGAGGACTCATCGACAAATTACGATACCATTTGTCCTGTCTTAGAAAATAAACTGGTAAAGTGGAGGGGGATTCCGAAATTTTTATGTGAATGATAAATGAATGTTGCTTTACCCCATTTAAAGGTTTTTCAACCAGATAAAGAAATCATCCACTTAAGGTCAAGTGTTTATGCATAGTTGCATTAATTACCACCGCACAACGCAGGACGGGCCCCTATTTTGTAAAAAAAAAAAGATAATAACCAAAAGACCGATGACATTAACTTTAAAGGCTAAAGACTTAGGTAGGGAACTGTCACTATCCGTGTTAAACAAATATTTGACGCTGCACTGGGAAAGAGACTGGATTTAACCTACAGGTTTCAAGAATGGGAAAGAATCATCAAACCCTAAGGGTCCATTTTGTACCTGGGATGTTGTGGAACTCTTAAGTCTGTATACTAGTATAGATACGAAAACTTAAGAATCTGATATGCATAGTTGAAGGACTGTTAAAATTCTGCCCCATTTTATGTTGTGCCGTTAGACGCGAGGGGGGGGGGTGTCTCAACTTTTATACATGTAAATACATAAAGTTTAAAAGGCATTTTTAATTGAATATATCGTGCAGCACGAGTAGTTGAATAAAAGCAAAGCCATTTTAAGACGCTACCGGTTTTTCATTTTACTCAGAGATGTATATTTTAATGCTACCGCTCTGAGTTATATGCATTGACTGTTTACCTGTATATGGATAGACAACGTGTACTTGCAATGACATTCTTATGCTGTTAATTCTTTATTTTTTGCAATTGTTGAATTTCTTTTCTTAATTACTACACTTCAGTTTTATTTAATCACAATCAAAATCCATTCAGTGCTTTCAACATTTGATACATAACTTTAAGAGTTCAATAGAAACTTAGAAACCTCATTTCTAACATGGTTATTTCATGCGTAAAATAAGTACCACGTCTATAGAAATGATATACAATTACAATATAATTATATATGATATAATATTTTTCAATAAATTGCAAATCAAACTTTTTTCAGCTCCATACAGTGTTAATTTCGTAAAGATTTGCGTTCAAAATATGCAAAATGTGGATGCTTAGAATTCTTGTCATAAAAAATATCTTAATCTTTGAATTTAAAAAATCTTCGAATTTATTACTAAGGTCTTATGTATATCCGACATAAATAAACAATTTTGGGTCATTTACATTTAGAAACATGCATAGAAACTTGATTTAAATAGACATACCCTCAATTTTTCTTAAACTGAAAGCCATTGTTCATCTCTAAATCACGTGTTGTAGATGATCGATGTTGAAAAACAAACATCAAGATCATGAACTAGAATGATTATAGTTATATAAAATCACATTTTCAAGAGATTTTATCGTAGGCCAAAAAATGGCCTTATAGAGAATGAACCTTTATTTTCAGATTTAATTTTATGTTCCCTCATTGCACAAAAAAAAATCATAAACAATTGTTGAAATAAATAATGTCAGCAAAAATTTTGTATAGTTTCTCAATTTTTTAATAGTCCTAGCTTCTCAAAAAATGATATATATATTGAAATGTATCAAATATCATAATTTACATATTCCTTTTTAAAATCTTATCCTAGCCTGCTTTTACCTACGTCAACAAACTTATAAATTAACTACCCAGTAAGCATGTGTCTACGTTGATATAAATCACACTGTAATATTAACCACATAATACAAATAATGCATTGTATGTTGTTTTTATAATGTCCCATACGAGTATTTTCACACAAACATATTAGTATACCGAGCCTCAGATTAAGACCTTTACTCCGCCCTCATGCATATTGAACAGTGATGGATCTTGATCGTTACACAGTATCTCGCATTATATGGGGGTTCTCTACAACGTCACAACATGGCACACTTCGTTTCGAAATGACATTTTGGTCTAAAATTATCATATTCTGTCCTGTAATAACTCATTAAACACCAATGAATTAGCGGGTATGACCAGTATTCCATTTGTATCGACAAAGCGGTGAGGGTGGCAAGGATATATCTATTCATTATGCATGATTTGTTTGTTTATATTTTAGATACTATATTTGCGAAAATTTAGCAAAAAAGTCTATAATTAATAACAGAAAGTTATGAAAAATAAGGCTTTTCATCATCAGATGTTTCTATAAAGTCCTTTATTCATGCTTCTTCTGTAATTGAATGTCTTCCTGCACTTCTCCTTCCCTTCATATTTTGTTGTTTTGGAAAGTATTCCTTTTTAAGACTCTCTGTATGTCACACATTTTTTCCCCACATTTTTCTTTTGAAAACCTACATGTATTGCTTTGAATTGTTAAGAACATGTACATGTATCATTTTAAAGCCTTGGTATTTGAAACAACACAAATATTAAAGCAGAACAAAAATTATATAAAAATCACAAAAAATAATAAGAGAAAAACACATACATTGGTTTTACAGTTTTGTCTTTATTATGACTTTCTTTTTTTTTTTTAATTACCAGTGTATTATGTCAAAATTATCCCATGAGACATATTGAGTTTGTTAACATTAAAGCAAAATGCATCCTTCAAGAACTGTTCAATTGTATACATGTAGGCGTTAATATTTAAATGACAACTCTCTATCTTCAATTCAGAGATTTATTTTGAAACATTACTCTTGCAAATTAAATACCCCTTGGTATCCTTTTTAGCTTAATTTAATGATATTTATGTACAAAAAAATTACAAATAGTGCACTTTAACTGAATTAAAAATACACATCAATTTTGCATTAAACATTGTATCTATTTTTTACAAGGTTGTCAAAAAAAGGCAAAATCTTGAATTTTCAGTGAACTAAGGCATTTCAGGAAAAAGGAAGTAAAATAATTAGATTCCTTGTGATAAAGATGTAATTAGAGGGAAGAAATCTACAATAGTCCTTAAGCAAAAAAAAAAAAAAAAAAACAAAAACAAATAAAAACAACAACAACAACAATAAAACAAACAAACAAACAAACATAAACGAGTAATTAAAAAAAAAAACAAAAGAATATCTAATTTTATTTTCTAAATTTTTCATAATATTTTTAGAGAAACCTTTGTGTATTGTTTATATCTTTTCAAAAATGCACTTTGCAGAAGGCGTAACATTTACTTGTGAAAGATAAAACTATTTTCATTAAACCTGTATAAATTCTAATTTGATACTTCTGTTATGCCTTCTGGGTTTTTTTTCGATACAGATTGGAACATAAACAAGAGGCCCACAGGCCTTATAGGTCACCTGAGTATTGTGTAACAACATTCAAACAATTAAATTTGAATCGTGTTATAAACCAGAGGCCATGAAATTCACAATTCATGATTTAAAAAAAGGCACCCTTGCTTATCATTATTATTTACTTAGCATGCTTACTCTTTTTACTTAATACCCAGAGGTAGGATCAGAGTAACAAGTAAGAGAAAATGCACCTCACCCCAAAGGAACCACTGACCCAGGGGCAACATATTTCAAAATTTTGCAAATCTTATCAATCATACAATAGTTGACTAATACCAAAGAGCAGATTCCAAATCCCTCCAAGAGCCCCGCCCTAACACCAAAATCCCTGACCCCGGGGCCATAGAATTAATAATTTTATAGGAGGCACTCTTGCTCATCATAACTATGTGCTTAGTTAGTTTATTTAATATCCATAAGCAGAGAAGAAGATTTTTTAAAGAATAAATGCATTTTCACTATATAATCAATAGAGCCCCGCCCTAACACCAGAACCCCTGACCGTGGGGCCATAAAATTCACAATTTTGGAAAAGGCACTCTTGCTTATCATAACTATGTGCTTAGTTAGTTTATTTAATATCCAGAAGCAGAGAAGAAGATTTTCAAAGAAATAATGCATTTTCACTATATAATCTATAGAGACCCGCCCTAACACCAGAACCCCTGACCCTGGGGCCATTAAATTCACAAATCTGGAAGAGGCACTCTTGCTCATCATAACTATGTGCTTAGTTAGTTCATTTAATACCCAGGAGCAGAGAAGAAGATTTTCAAAGAATAAATGCATTTTCACTATAAAATCAATAGAGCCCCACCCTAGCCCTAGAACCCCTGACCCTGGGGCCATGAATTTCACAATTTTGGTAGAGGACTCAATGCTCATTACATTCATGCTAACAGTTTGACTGCTTGATGTCCAGGAGTAAAGAAGAAGATTTTTGAAGATTGCAATAATTTTAGTGGTTTTGGCCCCACACCTCAGGCCCCCCGGGGGGGGGGGGACCATGAAATTCACAATTTTTGTTCCCCTTTACCCATAGATGCTGTATACGTAATTTGGTTGAAATTGGTTCAGTGGTTTCAGAGAAGAAGCTGAAAATGTTCAAATGTTAACACACGACACACGACGGACGACGGACGACGACGGACGAAAACGGATGGCAATATGTCACCTGAGTTTCTCAGGTGACCTTATAAAAGGTTGAAATTCAAATTTTGTAAGATTCCAAAGATTTACATTGTTTGATCTCGTACCTATTTGTGTAAAATATAATATGTGAAAATTAGGGATGTAAACGAATATTCGAGTACTCGCCTATCGTTCAATCATACCGACTATCGACTAAAATTTATTTAGTCGTTTATTCGTGTTTCATCAAAGAAATTTTGAATTCAAGGCAATAAACTAATATTTGCCTATTTCATTTATTTTCATGTGTGAAATTAAGGGTATGGTTTAACAGAGAATATTTTCATGTGTAAAATTAAGGGGATCGTATAACATTTCAAAGGGAATTATTTGTACGTCAATGTATGTTCGGCAAACATGTCTTCAGAATCTACAGTTTTGGTATAGCTTAAAAAAAGCAAACAAAGTTATCAAGCTTTCGGATGTGAAACAGAACTTGTATTCTGCAGTGTAACTTCAAACATGATGTATCATATGCCGAATCAGACAAACATATACAATTGTACACAGTCCTCAAGTGAAACTTTCCTAAAGTATAGTTCTCCGCAAAAATGACCAAAAAAAAGCAGATTGGGAAAGAAAATCAAACATGTTTATTAATTATTAATGATTGTCTTCCTCTTACTGTTTTAAATGGAGAGGGCATTTGTTTAGTTTAAATTATTTGTAGATTCAAACTAAGATATGACGTGATACAACTATTCAAAGAGAATATTAATTAAATGGCTATTACAAAATTGTAAATACATGTAAATTGGGGTTAGTTATGAGAGTAATTAAACCGTGTTTTCTTTTTCTGATATTAATTTCATACAATCGTTGATTGTTTGTACAAAATTTCATAATTAAGATTTATCTCAAGCTCTCGTTCTCTCTTTGTTTTTATAAGAGACACGCTTTAATTGTTTACATGTCAAAGATCATTGACGGACACGTAGAAATTGGCTTCAATTATGGGGTACATGTACTTCCGTTATTTGTAAAAAGAGGACAAATACGAGCATTTGATATCCTGCATTTAGACATTATGTGCAGCTAAATTAAATATATCTATTTTGAAATTAAATATATTGGATGCACAGTTTTAGAATTGTACTACGTACATGTTTACGATTCAGAAATTCGTTGTATAATGGTGAACGCGTAGGTTAAATATTGTAAACTAGTCTGTAAAAGACAAAGAATGAAAATAATATGAAAAAATTAAAATTAAACGAATATTCGACTAAAGCATTCGAATATTCGACTAAGCTGTCCGAGTAAAATTGACATCCCTAGTGAAAATAAATACAAATTTGTATTTTCCATAAAATAATATTTTGCAAAATTTGCTATTACAATTTAATTCATTATTACGCTATAGAATTCCCTTCAGAATATCCAATACAGTGTAACATGAAATTCTTCAGCCTGGTCATAAAGACGTCTTGTTTGGTTTCTTTTGCTGTAAAATTAAACTTGATAGTTTATTTCATATTATATTAATTGCAAACGTAAACAATGTCATAAATTTAAAGCAATAAGTAATTATTTTGTGTAAAATCAAAACTATTGTTCATTGCAGTGCATTATTTTTTTTCTTTTGCTTACAATATCTTAACACCCAACACAGTTGTTAATGCACATCCCAAAATTAGAGAAGAGGAAGATGCGATGCCTATGACAATCCAAGCAAGGCTAGATTGTTTTATTTGATCTTCATCATTTGGGGGCATCGATGAATTGGAAGAGATGTTATATGTTTGGAAATACCATGTCGTCTCTTGCATTATCGTTGACCCAACTGTCACTGTAAATGATAAAACAGTACCCTAAATACCATCCTTAAAACATTGCACTGAAATGAGACATCAAACAAAAGATTCTCTTCAGTATATTTTATCCTTATTTTTTGCTTGTCACTGAAAGTATTGAGAGCTTTTCTCGTTTTAAAAGGGTGCGAGATTATTTCTTCCTCTAAAATATAACATATAAACCTTTCCATAATTTATTCATACACTTCTTTAAAAATGAATGCTATACCTCTTCCTCCTCAACAGTTTTCCTTTTAGAATGCATGGGAAATACCTTTGTCTATTCTTACTTAAAAAAAAAATCATAACCCTGAGGTCTTTTCAACGAGCGAACGTTCGTAATCGCGCTCGCAAATAATCCTCATACCTCCAATAGAAATGTTCACGAGCGCTCGCTCTGTTGAACAGGTCTCTGATATAGGTATGCATTTTTATATTTTCTTTAACTGCTTGACTCTTGTATAAGTATATTCAATACATTCGACATATCCTACGTACACTTTTCTTTTTTGTGTAGTAATATCTCACAACCACCCGTATATGGAGTTTATTTCTTAGTTGATTCGATACGCAAGAGAATACTTACGAACATTTTCGAAAACGAAGCAAACTATTCACAACCAAGTTGAGGAAATAAGAATATCAATAATCTGTTAAAAGTCATCAGTTTGCAAGTTATATGGTCGATACGAATGACCTTGACAACAAATGCAATCTGTCAGTAAATGCTGAATCACATTTTCAAAACAGATTGTCAGGCAATTATTTACACAGTGATTTACCTATTGATTTTTCTGTTTTTTCCGATCATGACAAGGAACACACGGTAGGTGTGACTTATAAGCAAGGGATGCTCACTCCTTCAGGGCACCTGATCCCACCGTTTGATGTTTCAGAGGTTTGTGTTTGCTCTGCTTCCGCTTTGTTTGAATTGAATATTGAGACTTTATGCTGTTTGTTATCTCTATATCTAATTCTCCTAGTTATTTTTTTATTTTAATGTTTTCTGTGCATTATATATCCAACATTCTATGAATAATACCATTTATTTGTGTAAATACCAAAATACAAGATACTGGAAATAAAGATATGTTCTTTCATTATGTTGAATTAAACTTTGATTTACCTGTTTCCTCACTTGTTATGCATGATCCATTGAAATTATCACACGTCGCGCATTTACATTCATTGAGACACCTAAGTCCATAAAATCCAGAGGGACATATTTTGGTACACTGAGGTCCAAAAAATCCAATACATGCTGAAAAGGTTTGATAGAACTGTCGTTTATTCTCAATTCTTATTTGTAAATTTTCATATCTAAATTACATGTCATTGAAATAATGATGCTGATAAAAATACCGGTATATTAAAGAAGTAATATTTTTAGGAGGTCACTTAAAAAATAATTTTGCATGAACACATCTAATACTTACATGCATGCCCGATGCAATACATTTCTAACATTTAATTTGAATATATATGTCGTTATATTATTTAACATTTTAATTAAACACTAAATCTAATACTCACGCTCACATCTGTCTCCATTTTTTATATAATCCGTGCAGCATTTTGAATCACCTCTAGAAAAAATTAAAGGCATACAGAAATATTGAAAATCTGTTATATAACATATTACAGTATTTATGGTATTTATGCGCGGTATGATAATTTGTCGGCACGGCCAGGTGTTATAGGATCGAAAACATCCCAAAATATGAATTCAATGCTTATATTTACATTCTCTAATTTTTCCACTTCATAATTGCTTATTTCGGTAAACTTTAATGTGAAATAGTGCCCTTCAAAACTTAAGTGCTTTATAGACGTAAGAGCCTTTTGTGACGTTTGTGACATTGCAAAGTTAAATAACGCAAACGATCATTGCGAGGAAAAAAGTGACAAATTAATTTTAAACGCACATTTGTTGTATTTTTACGTTCATTTAACAGGGTTAATATTTTTTTTAATTGTGTCCAAAAATATATATTTTGGTGTTCCTAGAGTATTAATTATGTATATAGTTGCTTCTGTGTATTCTAACGCGCGGTGACAAGGTTTCGCGTGTTTTATCGAGATTTGAACGTCGTGGATTTCTAATGGACTTTATAAAGATAATTACACTGAATGTAAATATTATATGAATAAGCAATGAATGTAAATGTAAACTTTAGGGTTAATTAAACCTCTGCTCACTCACATGAAATATTGCTTGAATCTTATGATTTTCCAGAAGAAATGCATTTTAAAGTAAAATACAAACAATTATATAGCAGATATTGCGGGGCAAAATTGGACAAAAAAGACACTTGAACTTGGCAAATTTATAATAGAATAATGGACATTTACGAGGAGCGCTGACTTTTACAGTCGACGCTTACTTTTACACTAGGGCTATGAACGGTAGCTCTTTTACGATATATTTAGCTCAACATTCAATTAAACGAAAATAACGGGTTATTTCAATGCACATATCAGTTGTCCCTGAAGAAAACGACTACGACCCTACCCTCAACTCCCGGTCTTCACATGTTAGTGCCTTTAACACCATACCTATGACCACTAAAAAAATGTTTTCTTATGCATTATTAATTCTGTACTTCCGTACACAAGCTTAAATGTTCAAGTAAACTGTAAACTGTAGAAGTCAGCGCTTCTTGTAAAAGTCCTATAAGACATTTATATCATTAGGAGTTATATCTCTTATCAGAGTAATGAACCTGTTTTTAGTTCAAAGGGTTTATTATATTGAGTGGCTGCATACCTGATAAAAAGCACATGACAAGTTGTTCCACATCACAAGTATGACAACAAACACCCACTTTGACTCAAAATTTCATTCTACATGTGTATATACATTTTTATTCATTTCATTTTAGTCTATTCAATTTAGTTTGTATTTCTTTTTATGAAATAGAGATAACTAACAGTATTCAAGCTGTTAAGTCTATAAAACAAATTCAAAATAGGACCAGAGCAAAAACGGGCATCCAAAACATCAGAGGTGGGACCAGGTGATGTTCCTTGTCATTATCGGGTTATAACGGAAACATTAGTGTGTAAATAATGGATTAACAATTGGTATGAAACATCAGTCAGCATTTGACTTAATGATTTTATATTTGTATTTGCTGACAAAGTCATTGTGTTGACCATTTAACTTACGAAATGATGACTATAAACGTGACTACTGATAGTCTTGTTTCATTAACTTGTTTGTCTATAATTAACATCGTTTTAGAAATAGTACATACTTGTACGTAGAGCATGTACGTAAATGATATACCCGATACTTAAAATAGGGGGAAAGGAAATTTTGTAATTATCTGATTTGCTCTCTTTTAATACACAACTGTCTTCATTTTTTATCATAATCAATTTTTGAGAAAAAAAATTATTTTATAAAAAATTTGCCTTACGTTTCAGAAGGGCAGATTCCCGGTGGTAAAGTTGCACTTGTAATGTAGCCTTTTACAAGGAAGACGTATGATAATGCAATGCTTGCCTTCATTTTAAGCGGTATGTAACAGACATAAGAGATTTGTTCCTGGAATTCCGAATTTATATAGCTTGCCACATCCTTGTTTCTGTTTTTAAAATTAATCTAAAAAACTCAATATTTATGATATATCACGTGTATGTATGTTCCAGTGTAAACATGCAATAGTGTGTTTTCTCTTTATTGAAACAATTAAAATCTTTGTTCGTTTTTCTTTTCTTTCTTTCTTTTTTTTTTTTTTTTTTTTGTTTTTGTTTGTTTGTTTTTGTTTTGTTTTTTGTGTGATAATTAATGTTTCAGCTGTTGTAGAAAAAAAAACACAAACTGTGTGAGCGCACTAAAAACCAAAAAAATACCTTTCATTTCTTATATTTAATTTGTATAAAACATAAAAGTAAAATTATATTCGCTCCCTGAGGAGCATAGGGCTATATCCCAATGCCACTCTTTTTATATGTCAAGCACGGTTTAATTCAAAGCTAGTTAAATCCAATATATTAAAAGTTTATATTATTTTGACAACAATCAAAGTCATCATTACCTTGGGCATTGGCACTTTATTTCTTATCACAAATGCATGTCCGTCAGTCAATTTCTTTGGTCCAAAACTATGAGAATATATCAAGTGAGCTTACCCAGATCACTGCAGATTTTGTGCTAGATTATTTACGTTGGAATTAGTGCACTAAGGTTAAAAAAAAACATGATTTGTTTTTAAAAATGGGAGGGAGCGAGGTTACCTCCCCCTTTTGATAAAAGTTGTCATTTGTTTTTTTTTTTTTTAAGATTAATATTTTCCGTACAATAATTATGCATTTAAGTGCATGCTCCATTGTTATGTCTTAATTTTATAGCTAATAAATAGTCTCTAATAAAATACAACCAAAAAATTTAGAGAATTCTAGCGTTCAATATCTTGACGTTTTATAGCTGCAAATCTGTAGCGCTCCGAAAAATGATTTGACAGACCGGAGAGCTACAGTGCCACCCATTGAAAAAACAGTATATTTATTGCGCACAAAAAGTTGCGTTTTTGTATGGATTTTTTTCCCCAAATTCTTACCTCAATTGCAAAAAAATTAGATTTTATAAAATTCCGCATTCTTCTATCAAGTACTTTCGTAGTTGACATCTACACGAAGCGCGTTGGGCCGAATTATCTTACAAACCAAAATGGCAGTATAAACAGACGAAATTTTCGATGATCTCGATTTCAGAGCCAGGAGGGCTATAAACAACATCTATAAGATATGTTTTGTGGTGGAAACACTGAAAGATTATGTTATGAATACACGGAGAGTAATATTTTGAGGTGATAGTTTTAAAAACATGGAAAAATAAATCGATGAACAGCGCACTTTTCTGTGCGTAATAAATATACAGTTTATTCAGTGGGTGGCACTGTAGCTCTCCGGTGTGTCAAATTATTTTTTCGGAGAGCTACAGATCTGCAGCTAGACGAGTTTGTATTACGTATACGAATATGCCCGAACATTCAGAATATTGAACGCCCCGTTGTAAACAACATAAGTCGTCTAGTCAAATTCTCAGAGCTAAATTTAAGAGAGGTAGTGGCATCTAGGTAAGATGTGTTTATTTTTACACAAAAATGATTTTTTTCAAATTAAATATTTAGTACGTATTAGACCTATAATAACCTAAATAAGCAAATCATAACGCTCTGTAGGGACATCAGAATGATGCGATAATGAACACTTACAGGACAGGCGTTAATTTGAATACGATACTAAAAAATCAGTAATTTGAGTTTTTTAGTTGGAATAATTATCATAAACTATGAGGAAATATTTTAGCAATATAATAAAGTATTTATTGAACTTATATTGGTGAACATTGGCACTCGTTGGCTGTACAAAAGCACTCGCAATTTCGTGCATTTGTAAAGCCAACTTGTGTCAATATACACCAATATACATGTAAGTTCAATTACCCTATAAAATTCATTAATTTTTAATTAATCCTTTCGTTCGCTGAGAGTAAGGGATATTAATTTGGGTCTGACAGTCTGTACATCAGCCCGTCAAAAGGTTAGCGGTCAAAGTCTTGGATCATAGTGATCCTGGTTGTGTATACAACTTTTATTTCCGAGCGATATTTCAAGACACTGGTACTATAATTTCTTATTTATAATTCATACTGGCCGTCGTAAAGTGCAACCCCAACCCCTGTTGAACCCACTTAAGCTTCGTGCATGCGTTTCTTTTTTCCAAAGCAGGGGACACATATTTTCTGAATTAGTTTGTTTTACTTAATTTCTTGCAATATCTTGATGTTTTCGCTTTGCACAACTTGTTGCAGTGGAATAATAAAATAATTTATGTATTCTTATGCTTATATGCAAGCTCACCGCAGCTTGTTTTTGCTAATTTTGTATAAGTCAAATAAAACACTTTCATAGAGATGAATAATGTCATTTATTAAAATGACGGTATAAATGTGAACAATTTAACAAACAAGAAGGGGATCAGATTCACAAGCTTTGATTAGCAGTTACATAAAATATGATAATGTCTGATGCCCCAAAACTGACTAGAAAAAAGTATCTGTAAGACAAGACAATGAAAACATCATATGAAAAAGTTAGCAAAAAGATGGCACATAAAAACAAAATAGGCCTAGCCCAAGGATAATAGTGAAACAAAATACATAATAACAGTATAAATAAATCGAGTCAGAACTAATGAAATATATGATTTTGCATGACATACTAATAGCTATTTTAAGGGGTAGGAATGCAGGGGTGGAGGAGGGTCTTCAAAATAGACGTGCCTCTAATTTTAGCGTGGTCAGCAGGCGGGTTATCACAATACAACTGAATTACTTGCTGAGCTGACCACGTGACCTTACACCTTCTATCACACGTAATCCATCAACCAAGGCGTGGATCTAAGAATTTTTTTATATTTTACCAAAATTAATCCTACCGGAAACCTCCAACTAAGTTATCGCATTCAATACATAAATACAATTATTATTCTAAAAATTGTTGTTTGGTGTTTAAAGCTAGACATGGCTTTTAAAATTTATTTAATGCTATATAGAAAGATAAAAATGTTAAACAGTGATGCAATTTATGATTTTATCAAGCTCAACTGTGTATATTTACAAATCTACTTTCAATTATACGGTACTTGAAAACGAAATTTATACGACGTGGTCTTTATAAAGTTTAAGATTTTCTTGATTTTACAATTCTCTGAAAGTTAGTGGGTTGTTTTGAAGTTATAATAAGAAAAAAAATCAATGCGTAATTTAGATTGCCGACTTGTAATGATCAGATTCATGTTTACCGTATTTATTAGAGGTCCATATATCTCTTCCCTCGTCTGAAAAGTCTCACATCCACTGAATTTTCTTTTTTCTTTTTTGTTCCGATTTGTTTGCTTTGAAAAATGGCGCTTTTGTTTGATTCGGTTAATCTCGAGTTGAACATTGCATCCTGACAATTATATAGTTACGATATATATGGCACGCCAAATTCACAAAAATGAGATAAACCTAGTTTCACAATTGATAAACTAGGTTTATCGACTGTAAACTATATTTTACAAACCGTAAACTATAGTTAACGATTCGTTAAGTATAGTTAACGATTCGTTAAGTATAGTTTTCATCTGTAAAACTATATTTAACGGTCGTTAACTATAGTTTACGAATGTTAATCTAAGTTTATCTGTCTGAATATTAAAGCGTTAACAATAGATTTTGTTGATAAACATAGATTCACGTATGTAAACTATTGTTTACAATTGTAAACTATAGTTAAGAGTTGTTAATCATAGTTTCACAAATCGTGAAACTATGATTTATCAGATCGTGAAATACAGTTAACCGTTTGTAAAGTATAGTTTACAAAGTATGAAACTGTATTTATCAGATAATCTATGTTTTGCAATTGCAAATGATTGTTTTCGGTGTTAAGTATAGTTTACGGTTGTTAAACATAGATTATTGCGTTAACTATAGTTTACAGGTGTGAAATATAGATTAACGTTGTTAACTATAGTTTACAATTTGTAAACTATAGTTTACAACCGATAAACCTAGTTTATCGATTGTGAAACTATGATTATCTCATTTTTGTGAATTTGGCGTGCCATAAATATACCAGTATATCGATGACGATGATGCGATTTATCCAATTTATAAATAATCTTTCCCACCTGTTTGTTAACGGGGCAACCAAATTTACCCCCTTCCTCAATGAAAGAGCGCACAAAGGGAGATAATCCCGAAACTTGCGTATTGGTACCCATGCAAATTCCAATTTCTGTTGGAAGACCTGGTCTCCAAAAACCACCCAAACAAATAGATATTGTCAATCAGATACTCTTTTTATGTCAACTTCAGAGTACTAGTGTGTACAATCAGAATGTTTTTTAACAATCTAATTTTGCAAATGATAAATGTTAATGTATGTGAAGGTAATTTAATTTTCGAATTCCATTTTTATCCAAAAAAAAAAAAATGATGATTTGATGATATCAAAAAGCTTTGACTTTAATTTATCGGGAAATGGTTGCGTTTTTTAAATTGTTGATTTTGGTCAAATTTTGTGATTTCAATTTTCGAAAAGTTTCTTGGGATTTTTAGGTCACCTGAGTCACTCAGGTGACCAATTGCTATCCGTCATCGTCCGTCGTCGTGCGTTGTGTTGTGTGTTGTGTGTCGTGCGTTGTGTGTTAACATTTGAACATTTTCAGCTTCTTTTTGGAAACCACTGAACCAATTTCAAACAAATTTGGTATTTATGGGTGAAGGAAAACACAAATTGGGAATTTTATGGTCCCCGCCCCCCGGGGACTGAGGGGTGGGGCCAAAACCACAAAAATAAAGAAATCTTTAAAAATCTTCTTCTCCACTTCTGGACATCAAGCAGTCAAACTTTTGGTATGAATGTAATGAGCATTGAGTCCTCTACCAGAATTGTGAAAATTATGGCCCAAGGGTCAGTGGTTCTAGTGCTATGGTGGGGCTATATAGATTATATAGTGAAAATGCATTATTTCTTTGAAAATCTTCATCTCTGCTCCTGGGTATTAAATAAACTAACTAAATACAAAGTTATCATGAGCAAGAGTGGCTCTACCGATATTGTGAATTTTATGGCCCCAGGGCTAGGGGTTCTGGTGAAAGGGTAGGGCTATATAGATTATATAGCGAAATTGCATTATTTCTTTGAAAATCTTAAATAAACTAACTAAGTACATAGTTATAATGAGCAAGAGTGGCTCTACCAAAATTGTGAATTTTATGGCCCCAGGGTCAGGGGTTCTGGTGTTAGGGCGGGGCTATATAAATTATATAGTGAAAATGCATTATTTCTTTGAAAATCTTCTTCTCTGCTCCTGGGTATTCAATAAACTAAGTACATAGTTATGATGAGCAAGAGTGGCTCTACTAAAATTGTGAATTTTATTGTCCCAGGGTCAGGGGTTCTGGTGTTAGGGCGGGGCTCTATTGATTATATAGTGAAAAAAACAGTTCTTTGAAAATGTTCTTCTCTGCTCCTGGGTATTAAATATACTAAATTAGTATATAGTTATAATGAGCAAGTGTGCCTCAACCTCATTTGTAAATTTCATGGCCCCTGGTCAGGTGTTCTGGTGTTATGGTGGGGCTCTATAGTGAAAATACTTTAATTCTTTGAAAATCTTTTCGTTTGCACCTGGGTATTGTGCCAATGATCTAAGTATATATATATATCTATGGTGAAAAAAGGTGCCTCTACCAAATAGTGAATTCCATGCCCCCCCCCCCCTGGGTCAGGGGTAGGGGGGTTTTACATATACATTTTGTACATAGTCTGAAAATAAATTAATGCTTTGAAATCTGCTCTTGAGTATTAATCAACAATTTATGATGAAATAAAATTTATGATAAAATTTCGAAAATTTTGAAATAAGTGGCCTCAGGGTCAGTGGTTCCTTTGGGGTGGGGTGCACAACTGGTTTTATAAGTTGGAAGAGCATTTTTTCTTTGTTACTCTGATCTACCTCTGGGTATTAAGTAACTAGAGTAAGTACGCTAAGTGTATAATTATGAAAAGCAATGGTGCCTCTTTTCAAAATTGTGAATTTCATGGCCTCTGGTTTAAAACATATACCAAATTCAATTGTGTGAAAGTTTTTACATGATACTCAGGTGACCTATAAGGCCCTTGGGCCTCTTGTTGAGTATACACATCTGATTAACACCTCTACCCAAATATGTTTTTGCAAGGTACCCGAGATATCGAAAGTCCGATTAAATATAGCGGACACATTACATTTACGAGAAGAAATGAAGATAACGTACAGTGTTCAATCTCAAAGTCCATAAAACAATACAAAATAGGAGCAGAGCAAACACGGACCTCCAAAACATCAGAGGTGGGATCATGCGCCATAGGGGAATGAGCAATCCATGCCGACCAGTCACACCCGCCGTGTGCTCCTTGTCATGATCGGGAAAATACGTCGACAATTCAAAGTGTAAATAATGGACTAAAAATTAGTACGAAAAACGTCAGTCAGTATTTCACTCAATGATAGATTGCATTTGGTGACAGGGTCATTATATTGACTATAGAACTTGCGAAATGATGGCTTTAAACTAGACTGCCGATATTCTTGTTTCATTAAATTGCTTGTCAATAATTTACCTCGTTTTAGAAATTTTTCATTGTTATTCAAAAACCGGGAAAAGCACTGGGTTTGGAGGGACAAGAAGACGGGTCCTTTGGACGAGACCGTTATATATCTCGAGGTCCTGTGTCGTAGTAAGTGTTGGCAAGAAAATGATTCCTGACTGCTTAATACCCCTGAGTGCCGAGTAAAGGTACAAATCTGAAGTCCTCTAACGGCAAGTAGTGGCGTCTCCATTTGAATTAAAGATTTTCCAGAGGGACGTTAGACAACAAACAGACATTTGTATCAATTACAAACAATCGATACCAGTTACATGCATACAATGTACAATGTAAATGCAAATTGTGCAAATGAGCAGTCAATTAAATGCAGTTAAATTATAATTTCTTCTTTAATTTATACTTGACATGATGAAATATAACAACTTATGAATTCAGAAAATTCTAATTTCTAAGAATTCTAGCATTCTAATTTCAATTTTACTCCTCGATATTATTTAAATAGGATTCTGTTAGCATAGGTTCTGTTTTTTCGAGTATACATATACGAGGGCTGTTCAATAGATAGTGTCCTCGGTGTTCGGAAAGAAGCAAAAGACGCTTTCAAATGATTTAGTCTTCATGATTTAACTTATTAATCTCTTTTAATTAAAACACACGTCTGTGACATTTTTATCCAATTTCTGATTGTTTTTGGAACTCATTTTTGGGTATTACCCTTTGTATACTGGAAAAGGGTAGATCTAATGATTTTCTGGACTTGTTTCTTCCTTCTGAAAGGTGTTTTTTCAAGTTGAAATAGAAACAATTCAAAAGGTCGAATATCTGGCGAATATTGTTAATATGAAAAAAAAACATTAACTTTCTGTTTATCCCGAAAACCCCTTTACTCTTCAGGGCGTTGAGGCTCAGACGCTGTCATTAAGAAATTTAATGTGCTGGATTCCTGATTCTGGGTCCTTCCTCTGATAAACCTTTCGATTTTTTGCAAAAAATTTGCTTTCTAGCCTCCTTAAGGACAGACGAGGCGTTCCATAATAACAGATAAAATTTTCCAAGAGTTTGTCATTGAAGTATTGCTACTTAAACATGTTTAGTCACAAAAAATTGAGGTACCTTACCAGGCATTTCTACAAGATACCAGGGGCAGTTTTTCTTGTATAATCCTTTTAGGAAGAAAAATACTTTTCTAATTTGATATGTTTAAGTGTCTGGATTTTTAATAGACGTTTAGAAACTGGTTTAGAAAGGCGAATGTAATTAAAATTTTGAATATTTTTATATATTACAAAGATATACAAACCAGATATTGAGGAACGTCTCGAGTGACCTTAAGAAATTAAACTCTCTCCCCGAATACGAATTTGAACAATAATACTACCAATATTTAAGAAAATTGCATATGAATCTGTCTTTGTGCTCATGCAATTCTTTGCTCTTGTCACACCTTCGCTGTTTTTATTAAGTACATATGATAATTTTGTTTTGAGGGTTTTAAGCAATAGATTCAAGTTCTGTTATATGTTTCAATATTAAACAAACGTGGATAACTACAATAAATGATATTTTAAAATGATTGTTAAGACATTAGTACACGCTGTCGTTTTCACTCATTTTTCAAAATAAAGGTTGACCTATGATTACTAAGATTTTAACCGTCAAACGTTTCTTTAAAACAGGGTAAACTACTCCCGAAATGATTGATTGATTGTATATTGTTTAACGTCCCTCTCGAGAATTTTTCACTCATATGGAGACGTCACCGTATGCCGGTGAAGGGCTTCAAATTTTGACCTTTACTCGGCACTCAGGGCCATTGAGCAGTGAGGGATCTTTATCGTGCCAACGCCTGCCGCTGACAGGTCTCATCCGAAGGACCCGCAACTTTCACTTCAAAGTGCCGAGCGCATGACGAAGGAACAGTTGCCACCCATTTTATCGACTGGGTCAGTCGCGGTCGAGATACGAACTCACGACCTCCCGATCACAGAGCGAGCCTCCCGAAATGGTGTCTATCATATTTTTTTTTTTTTTTAATTCTTTATTTATTTTACACAATCTGTTTTATAAATCAAAATACACATTTTATCATAGTACAGATTGGTTTTTCAGAGAGAGAGAGAGAGGTGGGAGAAAGAGAGATAGAGGGGGGAGAGAGAGGGAGAGAGAGAGAGAGATGACATGTTAATTCTTTTACATAAATAAACAAAAAAGCTTTTTCATTTCATAAAAACAATTGATTCCACTGATTCCAGTCGGTGTCAAAAATCTCTCTGTCACCATTTTTATATGCGAAATATTTTTGAGTTTCATAAAAAAAAATTAATATGTGAAGTCGCAAGTCTGACATCTAATTTTTTTCCTAAGCATCTCATTGTATATATATAATATTTTATCCATAGGAACAGCAAGTTATGAATGTCTTTGTTTTTTACTAGAAATCCCAAAATAAAATTTTGCTTTGTAAATGAAAGTTGCAACCCTATCTTTTGCTCACAATATGTTTCAAAACTGTTGAGGAAGGTTTGTACATTGTCACACTCCCATAAAATATGTATTATTGTTTCTTCTTCCATATTGCAGAAAGAACATAAGTTATTATCTCTTTTCCTTATTTTACATAGATATGAGTTTGTACCTAGTATTTTATTTAGAATTCTGTATTGAAACCATTGCAGTTTACTATTTTTTGTAATCTTAAATGGAAGTTTAAAAATCCTTTTCCATTCACTTTCCCCTAAATTATAAATATCATTCCATCTTGTTTTCCCAGTGGGTTCAATATCATTTACATTGATTAATTCATAAAACTGTTTCGCTTTTTTACACATTGAAAGAAAATGAGTGCTGGACAAAATTAATGGGTTAGGTAATTTTGCAATTATATCATTAGTGTCTGTTGCTTTCATCCATGCCTTTACAGCATGTATTATACCTGCAAAATCTAAGAAATTAAGCCTTAAATTTGGATATATGCCACAAAATTCCTCAAAACTATAACAGGAACCATTTTCATCTATAAGATCATTAATAAATCTAATATTCAAGTCATACACATTTTTATTATAAATAACTTTCCCACCAATGACAATTCTAGGATTATAAAAAATTGGTATGTCTCCTGCAACCTTGGATAAACTATAGTTTTTATTATTTAATTCAATCCAAGCCTCAAAGACATCTTTCAAAAACTTGTTTTTAAGATTCTTCATGATATTTTTAATATATTCAATGCCGCATGTTAATATTTTTATCAAATCTAGATTAGGTAAAAAAATTTGTAAAACTTTATCTGACAGTATAAGCTGTCTCATCCAAAATAATTTAAGTGATGCAGTGAAAGCTCTAATATTTATCATTTTTAGTCCACCTTCTTCATATTTTTTCACTAAGACATCTTTCTTTACTCTGTGTTGAGGACTATTCCATAAAAATGAGAAGAATAATTTTTCCAGTTCCTTCAAAAGGTTTTCTGGTGGATTTGGAATAGCCATTAGTATGTGGTTTAATAGTGGTAAAACAAGAGTTTTAAGAGCAGTTATCTTTCCAATAGGTGTCAAATATCTTTTACTCCACTGACTAATTACAGCTTTTATTTGTCTTAATTTTGGTTCATAATTGAGTCTTTCAATTTCATTCAAATCAACATCATAATGAATTCCAAGTACGGTAAATCTTGTACATCCCCACTTAAGATTATACTCATTACTTAGTATTTCTTGACTAAATCTTTTGGAACCAATCCACACTGCATGGGATTTCGAACAATTGATGTACAAACCAGACATTTCTGAAAATTTCTTTAATGTTTTCATCACTTCTGTTAATGATTCTTTGCTACCATCTAAAAGGATTGAAGTGTCATCTGCTAATTGGGATATTTTCTTTTCCATTTTTTTTACAGTAATTCCCTTAATTTTTTTTATTTTTTCTTATCATTATTGCTAAAATTTCTGCACACAAGATAAAGATATAGGGTGATAGGGGGTCCCCTTGTCTACACCCTCTCTGTATATTAAATCTTTGTGAAAAATTACCACTTTGATTAATTGTGGAATTTATATTGGTATAAAACAATTTCACCCATTTTTGTATTGAGGGACCAAAATTAAAAAACTGTAAGGAACTCTGAATAAAATTCCATGAAATAGTATCAAAAGCTTTCTCGAAGTCAATCAAAAGCAACAAGCCTGGTATATTTTCTTCTTCTGTGTACTGCATTATATCATAAATTAAACGTGTATTTTCTCCTATGTACCTATTGGAAATAAATCCTGTTTGATCACTATTTATCAATTTGTCCAATTTATTTTTTATTCTGTTAGCAATAGAACCTGATGCAATTTTGTATACAGTATTTAGGAGTGTTATTGGCCGCCAGTTTTTTAGAAATTGTCTTGGCTTATCCCCCTTAGGTAAAAGCGTTATTATACCATGTCTCTGTGTGATAGACATAAGATTATTCTCATATGCATAATTAATTGATCTAACAACAAAGTCTCCAAGGTATTTCCAAAAAACTTTAAAAAATTCTGCCGAAAAACCATCAGAACCAGGTGATTTGTCTGCTTTCATTTTATTTAAAGTGCTAGAAGCCTCCTGTAAAGTAATGAAACCTTCTAATTCTTCAGCTTCTGCATTAGATAATTTTGGAGAATTCTCACTTATTAGATCCGACTCAAATTCTTTCAGTGGTTCACTCAATACAGATTCAGAATATAATTTTTCATAAAAATTCTTTGTTTCTTCTAAAATTTGTGCTTGATCATGGATTATCTCCCCTGTATCTAATTCTAGCATAGGTATTATTTTACTAGTATAGTTCCTAGACTCTAGAGAACAGAAATATTTTGTAGGTTTTTCTTCCTCATCTACCTATCATGCCCTACTTCTTACACATATACCTTGTAATTTATGTTTTCTTAAATTTTCAAGGTCTTGTTTTTTGTTTTCCAAATCAGAAATATTTTCATCTGTAATATTTTCTTCGAGTTTATTTATTTCTTCTCTTAGTTTTTTTTCTGCATTTTCATTTTTCTTTTTTAGGTATGAAGAATATGAAATACTTTTGCCCCTGATTTCCATTAGGAGAGTTTCAAGAAACAATTGATCATTTATAGTAAAACATATGTCTTTGTCGTGAAGAGAATCTATACATTTTCTTTCATAAACTGGTACAGCATACTGCTTTTTAATATTACTAATAACCTCTTTAATGCTATCTAAGTACTCTTTGTCCCTTAAAAGAGAATTATTAAACTTCCAGAAACCTCGTCCTTTTTTAAAGTCATGAAATTTTAACACCAAAGAAATCATTGAATGGTCTGATCTATAGCTAGTTTCAATTTTAAATTTATTAAGGCAGGGTAAATGTTTTTCTGACATGACAAAAAAATCAAGACGACTCTGTTTAAAAGGCTTTTTCTTGCGCCAAGAATACCTTCTGTGTTTTTCATTTAGTTGTCTAAAGGGGTCTATATATCCATTGGACTCCATAATTTCTAATAATTTACTTCTAGCCTTTGGGTTGTTTACATGTTTATAATTAAAATAATCTAGTTCTGGATTCAATACTAAATTAAAATCCCCGCACCATACAATATTACTACAATTCATGTCCTCTAAATATGATTCAATATTCTCAAAAAAACTCGGAGCGTCATTATTTGGACCATATACAGTACATATTACTAATTCATGACCTTGAATACAAGCTTTAATGATATGAAAATTTCCATCTTTATCACCTTTTTCTGATAAGACCTTGAAATCAAAGTTGTTATTTACAAGAAGTGCAACACCTCTGGAGTTGCTTGTAAAAGAACTAAAAAAACATTTATAACCCCATAACTTCATTCTCAATTTCAGATGAGAAGTGAGTGTCTTGTAAGCAATATATGTTATATTTAAGTGTTTTTAAATAATGAAAAACATCTCTACGTTTTGCGACATCACCCAGACCTTGACAGTTAACTGATAATATTTTAACCTCCATGAAAACAGAGTACTGACATTGGGACTTGACACCGACTGGAATTCAGACTGTAAATGAAAGGTTTGATTTTATCACTTTTTTGAAAACATGCCGTACGAAAAGAGAAAGAAGAGGAAAGTAAGAGAAGAAAAACATGAAAAGAAAAATAAAACATATTTTGCGTTACAGTAATGTCTGTAGAGGATTGTTCTGGCAATAAATCATACCATTAACCACATGTATGGAATGTCCGTATAAGTAGTAGCTCAATACCGGTTGTTTGTCTGTGCCGTGTAATCTCAGAACCTGTGCGTAGTATAGTAATTTCCGGATTGCAGATTTTACTCCTGGTCTTCTTTAGGATTTATTTTTTCATCTATGTCGTCAAAGATGTCAAACACCACCTTTTCCTCCCCCACTTGGCCATAGATGTGCCCGTTGAAATACCATGCAGCCTTGATCTTGGGGTTTTCGAGTAGGTTATTTATCAGTTTGCTGTTCAAGTAGGTCACATCATCACTGAGGCGAATCGAAGAATCCGTGTTTTTCTTCATGGCTGACCGATGGATCATAATCCTGGTTTTGGCCGTATTGTTTCTCATTTTCATCAGAATAGATAGTTTTCGATTGACCAAGAGTTACTTCCCGTTGGCCGCCATACTGGAGGTCCAACCGCTCATAATCCTTCATTGTTCAACCAATTTAAAATTTTTATATTTGCTATTCTGAATTAGAAATCATTATTTTTCTGAAGTATATAAATATTTGGAAGCCTCCTTTATTTAAAAAAAATTATTTGATAAAGATTTTCCACCAAATATTTCTGCTATAGTTTCTTAAACTTGGTAAGACAAAGAGGGAAAATCACCGAGTCGACCTCCAATATGGCGGCCAACGGGAGGTAACTTTCGCTAAATTCAGGCCTATCGAAAACCATCTATACTTGATATCGTGATTACTTAACTTAGCGGAACTCTTTCGCGATGGAGGTAGGAAACGTCTGTTGGCTGGGGACAACTGTGCTATTGAATACAATGCAAGATCGATCATTGTAGAATTTATAAGGACAGATAAGTAAATAATCCTGGCGGAAATCCTTGCACAACAATCGCTGAACCAGTCTAATTAATTTTTGATAGGATCTAATCCTAAAATGTTACATTTTTAACGATATTTTTAACCAAGTGGGCTCTTCTAATTAAATTTTCATTGAAAATCTTTGCGTTTTTAAGCTGATAAAATAATCTAAACTTTCCCTATTTGACAAAATTTTATTTGGAATTTTATTCTTAACAATACATTGTACTTGAGGCGCAAAATTGTTCAAATCATTCGATTCTCACTACTGTAAACAAAGCCATGTGCCCCTGTAATCTCGTGAGATTTGAGCTTTCCCGACTCCCCCGCAAAAGAGCGGTAGTAAGTTAGATAACTGCGAAGTAATCGCGATATTACGTATTGGCCGTTGATAACCCGGTCTTCCCGGAATACGATGTATAGCAATGATATCACTCTCCGGAACTTCCACCCCTGTGTTTCCCTTAATAATTTCTTGTGCGACCTCCATGACATTTTCTCCTTTAATTTCTTTCACCCCATGTAATTTAATGTTGTTTTTTCTCGAGTATTGTTCGTTCCAGTTTGATTTGGCCAGTGCTGAGTTGGCAATTTGTTTGATTTCATTGTTTTCTGTTTTCAGTTTTTCTATGTCGGATCTTTGCTTATCAATAGTTTCTTGTAATGATTTTATTCTTTCCTCATACATTAATTCCATTTCTTTATTGTGGTCAGAAATAATTTCTTTGACAATGGTACCAACAATAATTTTCAGATCGTCATTTTTCACAGTTTTTTTTACGCTTTCTTTCAAAGACTTTAGATCCGCCAAAATACTTTTCAATATCTCACCACCTTCTGATTGTTTTTCCGACTGTTTTTCACCGATTGTATCATCACTAATACTAACATTGGCAGATGCACTCCTATTTCCAGACCTTTTATTTTTACCCTGACTGACGGACATTTTTAAAACCGCAATTTTTGTTTTCAAGCACCGGTAATCTGTTTACTGCACAACACTACACTGAACTGATTCACATGAACACTTTTCACGTGCACTACTCGAACACGGAACTCTCCATAAATTATGTCCCACAAACGACAAATATCAATAATAACCCACAAAAGTAGAAGTTTTTTCAGTGTCTAAAATAGAAACATACTTTTGATATGTAAAGAGCGGGTACTACTGCCAATATTGCCAGTCTCTACGGAGCTGTCTACCAAACGTCCGTCTTGCTCACCGCCATTACCGGAACTCGTGTCTATCATATTTGCTATGCGTCTTAAAGTTGATAATATATCAGCAAACAGTATATGAGTTGTTTTAATTTTCTGTTGGCAAGGACGGTTATAATTTTTGATGCCGATTATGTAATTTTTTATCATTGACATCCACCTGCTCATTTGTCTATAAAACAGGCTTTGGTTGCTGTAAATGTCACATATTTCAATGAACATTTCTTTGGGAGTTTTAAAATTTTTTACAGCAGTTCTTATGAAGCTTTTATTTTCACTCTAGTTTACTGATTCTTTATCATTCATTTATAAAGCAGTGTTTCGAATAGCCCTTGTTTTCCAGCTTCTCGCAATGAAACTATGTGTCTTGAAAAGTGGTCACATATACTGTTATAAATTCATTAAAGATTAAATAATAAGAGAACTCAAGCTTAATGTCATATGATATCTGTATTGTATGTCATACAGTTCATGACATTATTTATTGAACACATCTCGTATTAATGGAAAACACGTATCATATCTATAATTGTTATATATTTTTCATTTATGCCCAGATGCAAGTGAGAATTTATTTGCATGATGTTTCCTTCCAATTTAAAAAAAACTTTAAAAGTGGAAAAAGGAAAGAAAATACTATTCAGCATTATTACATATATGTTGTTGGTTCTTTTACATATTACGTAACAGAAAATAATATCAATATTTATGTCGTACTGCATACAAGGAAGATATAGATTGTTTATTAGATTCAGTGTTCGTTGCGTGCCTTCTGGTTGGAAGGGCTATCTCATCAACAATCATCTGTGATTCTCTTAAGTCATCGTAGGACATTTCATATTCCCAGTCATCTTCTGTTTAATTTTCTATTTAAAAAAAAGTAAATGTACACTTTGTTTTTTTTTTTTCATTTTTTTTATTAATATTGTAAATTATCCTTGTTTCAATTCTACACACAATAAGCTTTCACAAATTTTTATTGAAAATCAAATCTGTTTTAATTGATGTATTTTCGTATGTTATTATTTTTCTAAGATTTCTTTTTAGATTAAGAGGTTGAAATATACTACCGATTTTCTTTACTTTGGTTTCCTGCTCTCCTTGAATCGTGTGAGATGACCTAGATAGAATTAGATTATTTAGACTAGATGATCAATTTTTTTTTCATCTGATCGTTTTCCTCATTTTCTTTATATGTTAAACTTCTCATTGAGATTTTTTTTTATTAAAAGCAATCATTAAAAAGCATGAATAAATTAGATTTATGCAGAGTAGGTATACAATACGATGTATTATTTGTCTTTTTTCCATTTAACTAAGAAATACCTTTTTCGTACAAAGTTGATTACTAACACAACAACCAAGGAACCGATGATTACCACAACGCCAAATAATATTAGTAACCAGCTTTCTAATGAGATGCCTTTCAATTTCATATTATTGACTGTTGAACTCTGTACTAAAAAGGAAAATATTTATAAAAAGGTATTCCAAAAAATAAATGAGAGCAAAAAGCAATAAATAAAATTGTATCAAAAATAAACGAACAGGCTGTTTGAAGCATATTTTTTTTCATGTAACAGGAAAATCACTCATTTGGAATTTAAAATTAAAGCTCAAATTCCGGAAATAGATAATTCAGTTCTGGATTAGGGACCGATATATTTATGATAGTACGTTATATTTTTTGGGTGAACATACTCATTTTAAGAAAATAACTCACGACATGTTCCATTTATTCTGTCACACGTATCACATTTGCATTTGTCCCGACATCCAAAACCATAAAACCCAGGTACACATTCTTTGTTGCACTGAGGTCCGAAATACCCGATACATTCTGAAAATTGATGATAACATTACTTGTTGCAAGAAAATATTACATGAGGTATATGTGTTTGCCAAGACAGAGTCCATTAAAGATAATTTATCTAATGTTTCTAACTGTTATTTTTGTCGCTGACACGTGTATGACCAACAACTGACTGGTTTGTTTTTTTTTTAAATAATGATTTGTATATAAAATAAAAATACATATACATAATATTACAATATTATGTCTGCTTGATAGGTGTAGAACACATGGGGAAATTAAATGCAATCTTCCAATGTTCTTTCTCTCTGACGTCAGAGAAATAATGGTTGCAAGAAAATGACCTGTATATTAGTTCTTGATCATTGCTCAGTTAAATATGAAGAAAACTACACTTGTAGTATTGCAAAATTCATATTTTATAAGTATTCTCTTCTCCACGTCAATCCAAGATTAAACTCTCTCTCTCTCTCGTTTTGAAATATTTTCTAAACAAAGTGATTTATGTTTTTGTAATTTCATTGGATTTTTTTTTAATAAATATTGAATTCAAATAGTTGAATCTCACTTCCATTCTCAATGACCGTGTATTGTGCGCCGCAAGAATAATATCGTCGTCGAATTTAAGTTTTATTTGATTGCCAAGTTACTAGTCATAGTAGAAGATTGTTCTAGCACCTTTTAGAGCTGGAAAACAGATTCACCACGTAAAGATATCAACCCCGGGTCACAGGTGCTTGGGGATGGTACCCCACCTCTCCTGTTTTCTGTACCTCAATGTTTTTTTAATGAAATATTTTTTCTATATCCACATAGTATAACAAATGAAAAATCTAAAATTAAGCTAAAACTAGCCATTTATAAAATTTCATACTCTCTGATACTAAACAAGAACACAGAGTATGAAAAATAAATAAAGGCTATACTTTTGGCTTAAATTATGGATATTTCAGCTTAAATACTTTGTGAATAAGTCATAGAAAAATATTTAATTTTAAAACGTCAAAGAACCCTTGGGGTGCAGAACACGAAGGAAGGGGAGGGGCTCCAGTCTCCAAGCACCTAACAAAGACTGTTAATACATAGTCGTTTTTCAAATATAGTTTGATCAAATCTAAAAACCAAAACTTTCCATTATTTCATTATAAACACTGAGTATAAACCATAGAAAGTTTTAAAATAGTGACACTATAGCCAACTACTCACCGATACACTTATCTCCATTTTTCACGTAATCTGTACAGCATTTTAACTCCTCCCTAGAAAATGAACACTCATTCAATCAATAGATAATTCAATCACTTATTACTGAAAAATCGGCGTTAAGGTGTTAAAGCATAAACAAAGTTTACCAAAAGTCTTACCCTTCCTTGCTACATATCCCTGATTTTGTTGTTTGGCATTTAACAGACGTGATTGTGAGACACAGCGAGAAGACCAGGCTCATTACATAATAATAAAACTTCATTTTAATTATATAATGCGCATTACTCAATATCTGTCGGATTTATATCTGCACTTCCTTGAAATACTTCCTTAAACTCGAAATGATTTAACCAAAAATGACAGAATTATACTTTGCAATTTATTAACATGTATAATTTAATCTCAATTAAACAACAATTTTTTTGGTAAATGCAATTAATATATATTTCTTTTATAGTGTCATCTTTCAGTTCTACACCTAGATTTTCTGCATTTTCATTTACATTGAATTTCACTTTCCACAAAAAAGAAGAAAAAACAAGAGGCCCATGGGCCACATCGCTCACCTGAGAAGCTTTGGCCATTCCGTTCTTTACCAGATTTCCCCTTGTAATACATATTGTGACCCCATCCTACCCCAATGATCATAATTTAAACAATTTGAATTCTACACTATCCCAGTATGCTTCCACATAAGTTTAAGTTTTTCTGGCCCAGTGGTTCTTGAGAAGAAGATTTTCAAAGATTTTTTCTATATGTTTCTATGTAAAACATTGATTCCTTATTGTGGCCCCGCCCAACCCCCGGGGGTCATGATTTGAACAATTTAGAATTTACACTATTCCTGGATGCTTCCACATAATTTTCAGCTTTTCTGACCCAGTAGTTCTTGTGAAGGAGATTTTCAAAGATTTATTCTGTATATTTCTATGTAAAACTTGGATTCTCTATTGTGGCCCCACCCAACCCCTGGTGGTCATGATTTGAACAATTTAGAATCTACACTAAAACAGCATGCTTCCACATAAGTTTCAGCATTTCTGGCTCAGTGGTTCTTGAGAAAAAGATTTTCAAAGATTTTTCCTATATATTTCTATGTAAAATTTGGATTTCCTGTTGTAGCCCCGCCCTACCCCCGGGGGTCATGATTTGTATAATTTAGAATCTACACTACCCAAGGATGCTTCAACATAAGTTTCAGCTTAACTGGCCCAGTGGTTCTTGAGAAGAAGATTTTTAAAGATTTTTCCTATATATTTCTATGTAAAACTTTGATTCCCCATTGTGGCCCCGCCCTACCCCCGGGGGTCATGATTTGCACATTTTAGAGCTTACACTATCCTAGGATGCTTCCACATCAGTTTCAGCTTTTCTGGCCCAGTGGTTCTTGAGAAGAAGATTTTCAAAGATTTTTCCTACATATTTCTATGTAAAACTTTGATTCCCCATAGTGGCCCCACCCTACCCCCGGGGGTCATGATATGAACAATTTAGAATCTAGACCACTCCAGGATGCTTCAAAATAATTTTCAGCTTTTCTGGCCCAGTGGTTCTTGAGAAGAAGATTTTCAAAGATTTTTCCATTATATTTCTTGGTAAAACTTTGATTCCCCATTGTGGCCCCGCCCAACCCCCGGGGGACATGATTTGTACAATTTAGAATCTACACTACCCCAGCATGCTTCCACATAAGTTTCAGCTTTTCTGGCCCAGTGGTTTTTGAGAAGAAGATTTTTAAAGATTTTTCTTATATATTTCTATGTAAAACTTTGATTCCCAATTGTGGCCCCGCCCAACCCCCGGGGGTCATGATTTGTACAATTTAGAATCTACACTACCCCAGCATGCTTCCACATAAGTTTCAGCTTTTCTGGCCCAGTGGTTCTTGAGAAGAAGATTTTCAAAGATTTTTCCTTTATATTTCTATGTAAAACTTTGATTCCCAATTGTGGCCCCGCCCTACCCCTGGGGGTCATGATTTGAACAATTTAGAATCTACACTACCCCAGAATACTTCCACATAAGTTTCAGCTTTACTGGCCCTGTGGTTCTTGAGAAGAAGATTTTTTAATGACCCAACCCTTTTTTTGTCTTTTCTTGATTATCTCCCCTTGCGAGGGGATATGTCCCTTAATTTTAACAATTTAGAATCCCCTTTACCCAAGGATACTTTGTACCAAGTTTGGTCAAAATTGGCCCAGTGGTTCTTGAGAAGAAGTCGAAAATGTGAAAAGTTTACAGACGGACGGACAGACAGACAGACAGACAGACAGACGGACAGACGGACAGACGGACGACGGACAAAATGTGATCAGAAAAGCTCACTTGAGCCTTCGGCTCAGGTGAGCTAAAAATCTATCATGTCCCATGCAAAATCTAACATGGTTTTTCTCAGAATGAGAATATGAATTTTTATAGTTATGGAAGGACAAAGTCTTTCTGACTTAGTTGATATTATTGTTAGAGTTGTTGCTCTTGCTGATTAAATATTATTTTATGATAGAAATTATTTTCTATGGATTTGTTACTACCGTATTCTCTTTTTCAGCCTTTTAATTATTTCAACAATTACGACATGAGCAGAACAAACGTTTTTATTTAGAAGCTTAGCGCAAGGTTTTAGTACTAAGTGTGATGTACACTGTAATGACTGCATTTACTTTTTTTTATAAAAAAAAAAAAAAAAAAAAAAAAAAAAAACAGAGGGGCGGGGGGGGGGGGGGGGGGCTCAATATCACTCTAATTTTAAAAAAAAAATCATTTGAAAGCCATTTCCTTCAGAACCACTCACTTAATTATAACAATGTCTACCTTTAGTAGATAATCAGAATATTTGGAATTCATCAATAAATGTTCATTAGTCAAATCACATTCTGAATATTGAAGACTAAAATGCATGAAATGAGAAAATATTAATTTCATACTGCATGTATATTTTTAATTTACTTTATTTATGCAAAATTAAAGATCAAGATCATTTTTCTGAACAGTAAATGACACTTTGACACCCCATTTTTGAAAATTATGTTTGATTATAACGTCATAAATAATTTAAATTTACTCCCCCTTACTTTAAGGTAATAATTTAACCATGAAGAAAATAGAAGAAAAAAATTCCAAGATAAATAAATGAAAAATGCAATATCTATTTTGAATTTCTAATTGTCTGAAGAGAAGATTGTATTGCCTTTTTTAGAGAGACTAAAGGTAATCTGCATACAAGTGTATGCAGAAAAAGAAGAAAATACTTGTTGCTGCTTTAAACTTGACATTTAGATAATGCAACGTATACCGGGTAATCAATTTAGAATAGTTTCTCCCATTCATATGTCGATATGATACACCTAAAGTACCTGGCCATAAGTGAGTCATTATTTTATTTTTCCACTATATATTTCGTTGAAAAACGCATTTTCTAAAATACTACTACAATTTTATTTGTTGCTCATTCATTTTTACGACTAGAACACCGTAAATGCAGAATTCTTTGTAGTTTCTTCACATTATTTCAAAATAATTTTATCGTTAGGCATTACAGCGAAATCACAGGACAATTGCAAAATATAAACATTGAGACTTCAATTTCTTAGAAAAATCAAAGTAATTTGAGGTTAGAATATTTTGCCTTGACAATATTATAATTTATTCTTAGTGATTTATTATTATGATTTATCAGTTATCATATCGTTTATCACTTTTGACAAAAAACATTGAATGATTCTGCATAATTCATTGAAAAAAAGTTATGAGAATTGAAATTGACTTTACGACAAGTTTTTATAAAGATTGGGTTTTCAATTAAGGAATGTTTTTAAGTTTTGTGTGATTTTCATTTTTAAAAGAAAGGTTAAATACGTCAAGCGCCTGTAACACTGAATTGTCGACAAATTTTCAGTAAAGATCATTTTTCTGAACAGTAAATGACACTTTGACACCCCATTTTTGAAAATTATGTTTGATTATAACGTCATAAATAATTTAAATTTACTCCCCCTTACTTTAAGGTAATAATTTAACCATGAAGAAAATAGAAGAAAAAAATTCCAAGATAAATAAATGAAAAATGCAATATCTATTTTGAATTTCTAATTGTCTGAAGAGAAGATTGTATTGCCTTTTTTAGAGAGACTAAAGGTAATCTGCATACAAGTGTATGCAGAAAAAGAAGAAAATACTTGTTGCTGCTTTAAACTTGACATTTAGATAATGCAACGTATACCGGGTAATCAATTTAGAATAGTTTCTCCCATTCATATGTCGATATGATACACCTAAAGTACCTGGCCATAAGTGAGTCATAGTTTTATTTTTCCACTATATATTTCGTTGAAAAACGCATTTTCTAAAATACTACTACAATTTTATTTGTTGCTCATTCATTTTTACGACTAGAACACCGTAAATGCAGAATTCTTTGTAGTTTCTTCACATTATTTCAAAATAATTTTATCGTTAGGCATTACAGCGAAATCACAGGACAATTGCAAAATATAAACATTGAGACTTCAATTTCTTAGAAAAATCAAAGTAATTTGAGGTTAGAATATTTTGCCTTGACAATATTATAATTTATTCTTAGTGATTTATTATTATGATTTATCAGTTATCATATCGTTTATCACTTTTGACAAAAAACATTGAATGATTCTGCATAATTCATTGAAAAAAAGTTATGAGAATTGAAATTGACTTTACGACAAGTTTTTATAAAGATTGGGTTTTCAATTAAGGAATGTTTTTAAGTTTTGTGTGATTTTCATTTTTAAAAGAAAGGTTAAATACGTCAAGCGCCTGTAACACTGAATTGTCGACAAATTTTCAGTTATTTTCCGGTTGGCAGGGGATGCTATCTACATCATAGCACTTGTTCTAACCTCTGATTTCTTAATGGACCTTGTTTGATCTGACCTAATCTCTGTATTGATTAGTGGACTTTTCAGTTTGAAACTGTTCATTATGTTCCCCAAACGAAGTTGGGGAACATATTGTTTTTACTCTGTTTCTTATTATTATTATTATTATTATTATTATTCCTGGGAAAATTTTGTCCTCGAGTGATCTTGTAAACTACACATCTGACTAAGGTAAAATGTTTTTAGGGTCAGTAGACATGTTATGTAGATTTGCCAAACAAAGGTCATTTTGCGCGCACGTGCTTGCAAGAGCGCGCACGTGCAACACGAGAAATGCCCAATATAATTGATATAGACGTAACTTTTTCAATTTTTGATGAAATGCTTTGAAACTCGTAATATAAGGATAAATTAGTAGCATAGACAATATGACATGGTCAAAATAGCAAGATCTCACGCGCATGCACGTGCGCTTCGCTCTGATTGGCTGAAACTAAAGACTCAATATCTTTCTTGTCTTTTGACGAAATTCTATGAAATTTTGAACATAGCCATGCATTGGGATATCCTACAACATGATATATAGCAATAATTATGGAAATACGTGCATGCACGTGCGCTGCAATCTGATTGGCTGAAACTTTAACTAGCTATAACTCTCTTGGTTTTCAACCAAACAGGATGAGATTTGGAACATAGATAGATAAAATAAACTTCTACAAGATGATATGGACACCATGCACGTGCAAGTATGTGCGCTGCAATCTGATTGGCTGAAACTTTAAACAGCTATAACTTCCTTGGTTTTCAACCAAACGGGATGGGATTTAGAACATAGATAGATGTAATTGACTTCTACAAGAGAGTATGATCACCATGCTCGTGTATGCACGTGCGTGCACGGGAAATATGTAAAATCAAAAATACACTTGAATGAGCGTATTTTTTAAAAATTTCGGTTAACTTCTTTAATATTTAGTATAAATAATATATAGATTGTGTACACAAGATGATATGGCCATTACTTATATGCATTCACATGCGCAGGCGTGCATTGCTAAAATTTGAATGAACTTGGTACACTTCTAGGTAAACGTTGTTTAAGTCTCAAGTTTGTCTTCTTTAATGAAGCTTACCGGGAATACGGCAACAAAAAGGAGTTGGGGAGCATTTGGGGAACATATGTAACGGTCCCCGTTACAATTAGCACTAGTTATCTCCATATTTTTCATTCATTAATTCTATTTCATTTTATTTTTAGGTCTATGGGAATGTCATTTAGTCATTAAACGTTGCAGGGTGATTATTTAAGAATATACAATTTCACGTAAACTCTCATGTTATTTATTGAATGATCTGATCCGAATTTTTTATTTAATCTCAAGTAAAGAATAGAAGGCTTCAAAAGTTACAAATATATAACGAAAAAGGCTGAATTTTTTAGAGAAAAAAATCTATTGTCAAGATCTTACCACGAGGGTTTTGATCCAAAATAATACAGCAGTATCACAGTGTTCATAGCTTTTATAATTTGCGTCATATTATCAAATATAATGTTTCAAAAGATGCATAAAAATAAATCAAATTCAAAATTGAAAAGAATTAACTAACTTTACTATAGATATAAAAACCTAAAACATATGAGATGCCGCTGTGTCACAATTAAACTTCGCGTATTAAAGTGTATATTTTTAGAATAAAAAAGACCAACGCATTTAAAAGCATCTAAAAAGCGCCTATTCGCCTGATATTATGCTATTTTTCATAGTAAACATTGTTGTTCTACTCAAATGCTTTGATCAAAGTAAACGTTTAAATGGAAAGATCTGCCATGCATGGTGTCCGGATAGGACCATATGCAAACTTTCAACAGCATGTTCAGAAAAAACGCCATCGCGCAACACTAAATATATATGTACACGCTGTAACACTAACGGAAGTTCGCACAACACGCCGTCGCAAGTTGTGTGCTAGCGCAGCGCGACAGCGTGCTATTTATGAGTGAGTGAGTGTACAATGAGTGTACAATGGGTGCTAAGAATTCTTAAAGAAAGTTAAATGTGTGAATTACTGTGTTCTTGAATCTGAAATATTTTTTAATGAATGTGAGGGTATGACGGCGCATAACCGTCATATGACGTTATTAAGGTGCGGCGACTATAATATTCGCACCTTGTATAGAATTTGATATTTTGAAAAGTATAAATCAAGTTATTTTGAATTTTTCAAGTCTGATTTGAAATATAGTTTCTATCATACATGTATATGATTTTGTTGTTTTACGTCGACTAGTCGCAATTTTATCGACGTTGTGACATTACTTTTGGATCAATCCACCTTCATATTATTTAAGACATTTTAACATGATTTTTGAAATACATTGTCTCGATTCTCAAAATATATTCTTTTTCTCCTCTGTACAGACGGCCCCTTTTTATGTCAAGAATTAGAAAAAGATATTACATTTGAAAAAATGAAATCAAATCTCTCTCTCTTTTGCAACTTGAAAAATTATATAGATATGATACATGCATTGGATTCCAGAGATAATTTGCCTAATTTCTGCTCATTGGCGTCAGACACATAGACACCCGCAGGGTATTGATAAGCTTAAAAGTTCCTGACCTTCTACGTGCGGATTTATTATATGTAATGAATGGAGGGTAACAAACAGTAATTCAAGAGCAAAAGTCCATAAAACAATACAAAATAGGTGCGGGACAAACACGGACCTCCAAAACATCAGAGGTGGGATCAGATGAAAATGTTGTGAATTAAAAACATTTTTAAACTTTAATGAGAT